>NC_084764.1:18827500-18835000 GCF_028858725.1 Colius striatus | reverse complement strand
TTTTATTAGCAGTAGGTGCATTAGGAACATGTCCTAATGAATAACTTTTAAATGGGACAGAACTTCAACTGGATTGACAATTGTCTGATTGTTTATGTTTTTTAAATGTGCTTATCAAAATCACATAGGATTGATGGGTGTTTTTAGATGAAGTTATGTTTTTTCAAGAGACTTAATTTAGGACTAAGGTTAAGGCTGAGGATAAATGAGTGCATTAGATGATTAAAGAACATTTGTCTTGTGGGACACTTAAGTAATTTGTTTATGACACTTTCAAAACAAGCTGTAAAATAATAAAAAAACCTACAGGTTTAAGCTAACCTCTCAAACATAAAACCTAAACTAAAGTTAATTGGTTTTATGCAGAATTACAAAATTTATCAATTTATCCAAAATATGATTTTAGGATATATAGTTTATTTGATGAAAATGTCTGAGATGTTATTTTCTACCTCTTTTTTTTTTTTCCTGTTTTGTTTTGTTTTGTTTTTCCCCTGGTTGAAATCTCTCTGACAATATTTATTCTGGTCCAAAGAGGGGTGGGGTCGCAGAGAGGGAGAATGAGATTTCTCTCCTCTTTGCAAAGAATCTTATTAAAGCAATTATTTCACTTTGCTTTTTAAATTTTTATTTTGGCCTTTTTAATAGTACTATCATTATTACAATGTTCTTGCCAGGAGGAAAAACTGCTATAAGAAAATAGATGCCTCACGAAAAATATAATAGGAAACACGAAACTAAAGCCTTTGATCTTTCATGCATAGGTCACTGATTAAAATCTGGTTTAGGTAAGCAGTTAATTAATATTCTCATTTTGTGGCCTATTTGGACTGGATAGGGGAACGAACACACTTCCCGTGCCAAAATAAGTTAATGAAAATGGATGCTAATTGGCACTACTGCAGATATTCACGGGAAAGCACCTGGAGTTTGGGCAGGGCATGGACTGTGAACTGCCTTCTTGCCTGTATAGATTGTCACCAGAGTGCAAGGCTGGAGAACAGCAATGAAACAGCATGGGAAAGACTACACTGCTGCTGCCCATGCTGTACGTGTTCTGTGGATAAACAAACAATTTAATTCCCCAGGGCTATCTCCATCTGGCACCTATCATCGAAATGAAATTCACTTAAAAAAAAAAAGAGAAAAGGAAGCTCTATGTTACTGATGATAGCATAACTACATCTTTTCATTCAATGTTATACTAAATCTTTAAGGGTAATGCACTTTGATGAACAACAGTTAATGAAATAATTAGTCTTAATCACCTACACTGGACTGGATTGGTACGGTGTTTCAGTCCTGACACGTTATCACCCATTAATTGTCTGGGCCTGGGAGGGAGTAACCAGCGTGGACATTGGCTGCACAGATGCATTCCCACAGACAGCTTATGGACCTGAGCAGTAGCCTGACTGTAAAAACCTTATCTCTTTGAGTGGTGTAGATGAGTATCACCATCACTGTTACAGGTGGCACTGTCGAGCCCCTGGACTATGACCTCACCATGCTAGGCACTGTAGAGACAGACTGCTCTCTGATAGCTGATCTGCTGCTCCTGCAGGGGTAACAAATATGCAGACTGAAAATATTAGGATATGGTGGCACAGAGGATGGAGTGGATTTTTTAATTGCCCTGCAACTAGTTGTGCAATTACCCCAGTAAAAAATTTAAAATGGAATAAATGCAGAGAGACACTGTATCTACTTTATCTGGTGATAAACAAATAGAGATAATAAAGTGATGCTAAATTAGGCAAGTTAATCATAGTGGTCATAGACTATTTACAGCTGAAAACCAAAAAGTATCTGAGAAAAATTGGCTGGGAAAAGCCCTAATAACCGGAAGCAGCAAACCTTTCACACAGGAGCAGCGTTTTCAGGCTTTTCCCAGTGTGACCATGAGTAAAATTGTTCACTGGAGGCAGACATTCCTTTTGGCCAGTTTTGCCTTTTCTGATCTCTGCCCCCTGCAGAGCTGAATCGATATCAAGTAATATCATCCTTTGTATCTCTGCTGTTTTGTGTATATAAAGAAGATAGAATTGTGTAATTTTGACAAGAACAAGGTTTTAGTCTGTACTATGATGAATTAAACATAACTGACTTATAACAAGCCAAGAGCTTTAAGCAGCCAGGTCTGATCTTCTAGAAATCTCAGATTATTAAGCATCAGTACTGTTCTGGTCTAATATACAAAAGAAATAGCCTATCCAGCTGTAATTAGAAGGATAATATTTGAAAGACAAGTCAATATCACCATAGATTGAGGAAATGAAGGCTGTAGTTCAATATGATGTCATAGAGGAACACACATGCACAATCTTAAAACTACTGTTTAAACATAACAATTTGTGGTTTTATGACTTAAAATTTTAATGGAGGAATACAGAAAATTGCATGTAAAAATTTCCATTAAAAAAAAAAAAGTTTTCCTACAGTTAGAAAATAGATATAATAAACAAGTGAATGGTAATTAATTTGGAAAGATATATAATGACATGGAACAAAATTTAGGAGGAAGAAATCAAGGAAAAACAGGAAGAGAGGTGGGGGTAACAATAAACGGAGAACAGGAATGTAACAATAGGATGGAGAAAAAAAACCAAGGTGATGTAAGGTGATGTAATGCTACATAGGTGAATATGGGGACAGACTAAAATGATTCTTTTGTTTGGCAATTTGCAGCCTTCCCCTGAAACTAAGAGTGAAAACAGAAAGAGCTGAAAGGACACAAAATTAAAACTTTGAAAGATTTCAGAACAAAGCACTTCTGGGGGAAGGATGAAATGAACTTTATGGTTGTGTACAAAAATAAATGGAATGGATTCTAAATGTACATGTAGACTGAATACAACAAGTAACTGTGTGAAATTATTTCCTGTGAGTAGTTGCAAATGCAATTATTGTGTTTTTTCCAGACTAAGCTGCATGATTAAGAACAATCCCTCGTAAGACTGGGGCTATTCAGGAAGACAAGTT
Source organism: Colius striatus (assembly GCF_028858725.1). Taxonomy (NCBI): domain Eukaryota; kingdom Metazoa; phylum Chordata; class Aves; order Coliiformes; family Coliidae; genus Colius; species Colius striatus. The sequence goes on along the minus strand of NC_084764.1, from coordinate 18,832,018 downwards.
AGTCTTATTTCTCACAACCCTTTACCTGACATAGGAGCACACTCCATTAGTGCTGCTACAGACATGTGATCAATGAAACAAAGATCTTGACCTCAGAGCCCAGATCAAATAGATCTGAAGAATGCAGCTAGGGAAATCAATAGAGGCAAGTAGAGATTCTCTGGCCTACTTGGCCTGTGCCTTTCTTTTTATTAATGGAAGGAAGGAGTAGAGGAGAAGATACAGTCTCCAATCCTCCAGCTGTATCTTAGTTTTTTCTAAAGGAACTTACAGGACCCAAAGAACTGACAGGACCACACTAAATAGTGGCCTGTTCAGAGTGCAGCAGGTGTTCTACTGGATGGTCTCTCAGTAGTCGTGGAAAAGTTTTGCTAATAAAATATATGTTTACCACAGTACATAGGGATCAAATGAAAACAAAGGTAGACTTTTCTCCTGCTCATAGTGGTTTGGAATTTTCTAATATAATAAATATACACGGCTAATTTTGCAATATAATAACTTCATATGCAATAGTTGATTTAAAAACTTACTACATCTTTTATGTTCATAAATATTTACAAATATATACACACACACTTATACATACATTGTATTTAGGTACTTCTATATGTCTGTATGTCTGTGTAATGGACTTCCTTTATGGCAAGTTGTTGTAGAGACAAATCTTATCTTCAATCCAGCAGGTAGTTGTGGCAAGTTTTGTGCTGGATTTATCTTTATTTACATTGTATATACCTTGTATACCTTCACTTTTATTTATTAATTACTGATTAAAGATGACAGAGATTCCCCATCTATAGACTGATATAAGATCAAAAAAATTGGTTGAAGGGTGAAGGTATACACTTATTCTGAGAATCAATTTCTATTTTAGAACAAAACACTACAAGTTAATCCTTTGAAATTTACTATGGCAAAGGAACCTAGAATAATATAAATTTAGAGACAAATTTAGCTCTGTGATACACAGTGGCAGCCAAACCATGACTGATACAATTAGGAAAAGATCTGGCCTCCTGCAAGAGCAGTTACATACATCCCAGGTTCACACATAGATGAGTTCTTAGGATGAGTCAAATCCAGACATCTCAACCTCACCAGCAAATAGCCTCAAAATAAATAAAATTCCCCTACAGCTGAATATTTCTATTAATGTTGTTGCCTTTTAAAGTTGACTCGTGGATGGAATTAAAACAAATTTTAGCATTAATACAGGTCACTCTGATATTATTTTACTAGATAATGATTCCAAAAATCTCCCCAAGATTAATGATGATCACATAATTCCAGAAAGTCGGCACTACATATGTATAAATATATTGGCAATAAAAACCAGTCACTGTTGTGCCTTTCCCCAGTTGGGGATCTCTCACTTTTCTTTGATTTCTAAAGGCTTCAGATCAATAACTGGAGTGACATTATTAACAGCTCCCTCAACACCTTGGCCGGCACTAATATTAAATCCATTATACCTTCTGTTTGACATTTGCAATACAGCAGAAAGTGCTGTAGATACAGTCAAACTGCCTTGGGAATGGGGTTGGATGCAGGGTTAGTGAGATGGTTTCCCTTGCCTGACTCTAAATTCATCTCATTGATAGAAAACTTCAGCTACTCAGAAAACTATACTAGGCAGTAAATAATTCACCTGTCAAAATGGGGAAAAAAAAGTCACTTTCATGCTATTTTTGAAATACATTACCAAAAGGTCTTCAAAAACTATTTGACATTCCTTATTGTCATCACGTTTACAGAATTTAATAAGTATCACAACACACATCACAGTGTTTCCAAATGAACGCTTTACAAGTGAATGATGTTGGAAACAAGACAGTACACAGTTGTTTGGTTTGTGGTTTTAACTTTCATGGTAAGTTTTTTAAGCAAGTTCTTGTATTATAGGCACTACGCAATAATAGAGTTCAATCAACCTGAACAATAATAGTGGGACAAATTAACTGGCAATTCTCATGGTATTTACACTAGCGGAGCTTGTATCTATGTTTGATTCTTCAGTTTACGCACTTACTGTGGTACAACCTGTATAGGACACCTTTAGGTTCCCTTTTTTGAGTATTTAACTGCAGCTTACAGCAACTCACAGAACAGTGCTGTTTTAACATTATTCCCTTCCTGGCTGTACCTCTATCATAACATCAGGAGCTGTGAACCTGAGATGTTCAGGGATGACTATTCTAAGAGCCAGAAAATCATCCAGAAAGAAATTTAAAATTCTACTTTTAGACTATCACTGCTGGTGCACAAGAATGGAGAGAATATACACGTAGTGGCTGTAGAGTGATGTGCCTTTACCTCAGGTTCAATCAGCACTAAGAGCCTCTGACACTATAATTCCAGTAGCCTGTTTGCATGTGCTGCAAATGATTCTCTTATTTCCAGTATCTGTCCAACTGAAAGCTGCAGACAAGAGGAAACTGTAAGCTCTGAAAATGCAAATGAAAGAAGCAGAAGCTGGTGGCACTAGCTGAGTTGCCAAATGGAAGAACAGCAGCTCCGCAGAATGCTCTTTGACCTCATGAAAGCTTCTGACACTGAGTTTAGGAAAGAATTTTGCTTAATAGGAGAAAATTAGGCAACAAGAATAACAGGTTATGTACTGTGTTGTCACCTGCTGTGCCTTCACAAGAAGTGAAGCTCTTGTGACAGCACTTCTGATGAAACCTTGCTGTCATGGGAGGCAGCCATCCTTGTGAAGGGACTAACACTAACAAATAGAAAGGCCGAAGCTTGGTTTCCCTGTGTCATAGTATGGGGTTTGCCTTCACTGTTGATTTTACAGATAAGTGACTCTGATCCAAAAGACCTGAAAATTCCTGCCAAGATGATTTAAAAGGTGACTGCTTGCTAGGTCTCTGCCATCTTTATGCCTAGGGTTGCCAAGCATGGTGTGTCTGCTTCTCTCCAGCTGCAATTCACAGTTCAGCTTGGCCACTATTGAAAACACCACTGATTTCAGCTTATATCAATATCCTGTCTGTGAATGTGACAACTGACAAGTGAACAAGTTGTCCTTGGTCTTCCTTCACCTTCAGTGGCATTAATCTGTGGCAGTGGTCATAGTGTGTAAGCAAGGTAGTAATCTCTTGAGTGACTTTAACAAACTCCAGAACCATAGGCCTAAAAAACCATTCTTGATTGAATGTGTCATTAATGAAAAAAGTAAGTAAAAAAATGAGTTGGATGTCTCTAAGGACCTATCCTACCCTTTTGGGTTTTATTACAAGTGCATATGATAAATCCTTTCCCTGAAAAAAGGAGTATTATAACGTATAGAAGAGTGCACAGACAACTCTGAGCAATAAGAGCTGTCTCCAGTTGATTCTTCTGAATATTTTTCCAGATTTGAGGTAAACTTTGCAGTAGAGGCAAGATCTATGCTGCTTTAGCACCACTGCTGGCAATATCCAAATCCAGAAATGTGAAAATGGCTTGGGCAGGTCAACAGCTGCTGCAGGTCAGGAGGTACCAGGCACGTAGGCACATATGAAGACTCAGGAAGAGCAATAAAACCACAACCTTCCAGCAAATGTATTAATTCCAACCACAAAGTGAACTGTTCATATTTTATGACTTGAATAGGATTATATAAACAATGAGAGAATACTTAAAAGAAAGATTTCAATTCCTGTAGTTTTGCACTAAGAATGCCAAATGAGTGAATTTGGAACACTTGTACCATAGTTGAAGATGGATGGGGCTTTAAAACTTTATAAGAAATATAATTTCCCACAGCCTAGCTTTGTTTGAGGGCAGGACTGCAAGGAAGTTCAGTGTTCAGTGAGGTGTTAATGTAATTTTATGGTTTTAATTTCTTTGGTTTTGAAACCATCCTAGGAAACATTTTAATTGTTATGTATTTGAATACTTCCAACTGGGCTTTTTAAAATCTCTCTTTACTGAAACGGACAGAGTGGGAAAGGAGTGACTCTTCTCTACGTTTTCTTTTTAGTATTTGACTAGCACCATTTCACTGTCCATTTCCTTAGTTTTTTCCTATTTCTGTGTCATTTTAATATGAAAAAGAGACTTTTAAAGTGAAAATCTAGAAATCTAGAATTAACTTGGGTGGGTTTTTTGCTTACCTATTTATTTGTTTTTTTCTTCTGGCATTTCTTTACAGGATGTGTTATAGGGAAGTTATAACATATATATAGGGAAGTCTTCCTCACATAAACTTAGTAGTATGGCATCTGTCTGAGGTCAACCCATGCATGGGAAATGTAGTTCCTAAAAGTATGTTTTGCTAAGATCTGAGCAAATACACTAGCAGTGACAGACCTTTCAGATGCAAATCTCTTCCACCCAAATACAGGTATTGACACCTACCAAGACTTTCAACAAGAAAGCCTTTTAGTCTTTTTAGCATTGCTAACTCCTTCTGACTATAAGAAAGGCATCTCTTCTACTAAGCAGTATCTCAGAAAAAGATGTAAAATGTCTTTACATTTGAGCTACTGTACTCTACTTAATTGAGTTATTCTTTAATTGCTCATG
>NC_084764.1:18800000-18822500 GCF_028858725.1 Colius striatus | reverse complement strand
AAGGGGTAAGGAATAACACTGGCAGGATACGTAAATACCTCTTTTTTAAACTGGAGGTTAATTTTGTCATTCTGCAAAGATATGCAGTGAGTAGACTGCAGGTTAAAGACATTTCCTTTTATTGTCACGTACTTAGAGACTTTAAAAAGTTTTATTCTTTTTTATTTACTTTGGTTCAGTGTTGTTAAGGATTCTGATTTCTCCCTTCTCTTATTACATCTTGCTTCCACATCTTTTGGCTGGCAAACAGACACCCACAGTGATATCCACAGGCAGGGAGCAAGCTGCAAGGCTGCACTTCAATGGCAAGTCCCTGACAATTATGTTAAAACTAATTATAAATTTCTTTCCTGTAAAATTATAACCCTAGCTGAAAATAATCCACACCCCAAACAGTACATGGGTTACATTTTAAAGCAGACTTTTCCCCAAGGTTAAATTTAGTGTCTTGATTGCATATATTCCCAGCAAATAACTGGTTCAATTGCAGCAAGCAGTTTTCTAAAAGGGAAGTTCATGCACTTTTACTAAAATTATCAGTGAAAACAAGATAGTTCCATTTTAATGCTAAATCATACTCTGCATAGTATTGCACTTCCAGGAGCGACATCATTCTACTGTAACTATTTCATTCATCTTGTATTGTTACAGAGTGTAAATCAGGATTCATAAATGATCACTTTGTATCCTTTGGGAGGGAGGGATTACATGTAAATAATCCCTTTAATGTACACATCGCCTCTAAGCATTTCACACAGCAATAAATTGGTAAACTGGATTTGAGCAATTAAGAAATTAAATGAAACTAATAAAATGTGTATTTTAATATTTCTTGATGGTTATTTGGGGATTAGTGAATATGAAAACAGCCACTCTCCTTCTGTAAGGAGGTAAACTGCAGCACTTTGATAAACTCTGTCAGCTTTCCACTATGGTATTTCAATCACAACTCTTCTTTTGAAATACTTAATCATATCTTTCCTTCCATGGTTGTATTAGCAACTACATTAAACTATGAAGTCCAAGTACCCATTGCAAATACAAGTACTCACGCATCCGATAGTGGCAAGAAAAACTACCTCACAACATGTGACATTAAAAATTATTAACCCTAAATATTTGAAGCAGGAAAGGCACCATGACAACCGGAGCTTTGCTTCATTTCACTCCACGCCTGACTGCTCCCACCTCCCTTGAAAACAGTCATGGTTCAAGGACAGCCTGGGCAGAAGTGAAATAAGAAAGCACATGTGCAGAAATAAACCACACTAATAGCAGAAATACAAAAATGTATGGGCTTTAGAGGTCAGGACATTTACCAGATATAGACCTTTAATATCTTTACTTGTCTTCAGGAAACAAACATGAGACACCTACCAGAGGAGATAATGGTGAAGCAAAGCAAGGGAAATTCCAGCATACTCTCCATAAGAAGTACTTTATAAGGAGCAATGGCAAGGTACAAGTGATCACTGTTTCCAAGACCACGGAAACAGATTTCTACTTGCTCAAATTGGAATTTTGCATATATCTATTAAAGCATTTAAAACAAACTCAAAATAAGAGGATTTCTTTGAATAACATTATTGTTACTCAGTCATTCAATTATTGTTAGAAGATGTTGCAAAAAAGCTTATATGTTCTCAGGGTATGGACAGGTTAATGACACCAGTCCTGTAAATATGAAAGATGAAACAAAAATGCAATTATATTTTCCTTTTCTGCATTTGGGGTTATAAGAAGAGCTTTGGTCTAATTTGTTCTTACTGCCGGTCTTGAACTCAAGATCATTCAAAATGACACTATGACCTAGTTATACTATGAACTAGTATGGCAGTAACAACAGGAATCCTTGAGAAAATCATTGCAACCTTGGGTGACAAAACTAGAGAGAAGCCATGAGCAACCTAGTACCCAGAAGCGGCAGTTTAATAGCATGCTTCATTTCAGCCTATAGATTAAAAAATATAGACTCTAAAAGAAAATATCAGACTTTGAGAAGACCCTGTATAATTGCTGAGGTTGGGGCTTGTCATTAGCCAATTTACTCTTCCTCAGATTTACAGCTCTGGAATGTAACAAAATCTTTGGCACAAGGTGCAGACTTAGGAGATTTTTTTTCAGCCTTCAAATTAATTTATTTTGTACTCACTGGAAGTCAGTTCAGTAGCACTCACTGAGTTTGCTGCTGAGAAAGCAGCCTTTTCAGGCTTTTACAGCTTGACAAAACACTAAGCAAGTGTTTAACGTTAAACCTGTGCTAAGTTTCCTCAAGGTAAATGGGATGAAGATGAATGGTTGTTTTCTTTAATACCAACCATCTCTGTACCTCTGAACTGCTCTGTTGTCAGCTGCCACTTACAACTTAAAAATTTTATAAGATGAGGATTACATAATTTTGAACTAATCCCTGCAAAAGGAAAACAGTTCATTGGGATGAGTAAAAATGCCTGATAATGGCACCTCTGCAAGTTGTTTGCATAAGTGGTGGAAGAAAGTGGGAGAAAACCCAAAGTACTCTAGCTGACAGTGCAGCCATGCAGCTTGTGTTTTACTTCCATAACCATTTATAAAAACATAGCAAAATGGACAGCACTGAGCGGCTTGTGTTCCTATCGTAATGTATAACTTCTCAGTACTTCATGTACAATAATACCTCAATGAAAACCAAGCTGTATTACTTTTGTTTCTTTGTACCACTCTTTGCATGAAAAAGAGCAGCAAGCGACAACACTTTCTCCAGTAACTGAGATTGATTATTGGTGCTTCAGCACATCCATAATCATGATACATGCAGGACAGAGAGATGGAATTATTTTCATATACTGCCCTGACTGGTAGAGAAAACTTTTTTTCTAACCGAACTGAATATGTATAGGATTCATGCAATGTACTCTAGAGGAATGAGTATTGTGGTAGCTGTCAAAAGGTCTCTAGCTGTACTCCTACCTTGCATGGCTCTGAGCACGTCATGCGTGCTGACTGCACTTACTACTCTTCAGTCACAGTGGTCACCACTATAAAGAACATAAATTTACCAGTGGTTACTAGCCTGTAGTATCTGATGCACTATTGTTTTACTATTAACAATAGCATGAATCTGAAAGAAGCATGGGAACTGAGGGTAGAAAGTGTGGGCATGGCAGGTCTGGATTTTTTACTTCAGAAAAGTTTTACAGCTGGTTTTACAGCTGGTTAATCGTACTGACTTAGAAAGTGTTGCTGCAGATTGTTAACTAATGAAGTGACTGTTGAGTGTAGACCTCTGCTTACAGCAACAGGAAACTGTGGATTCTTTAGCAGAAAAAAATGGTTAGCAATCTTTTCTTTTCCAGCATATTAGACATTACACTTCCCCCCCCCCCCCCCCCCACCCAAGCCACTTCCAAACATCTCAGAAGATGTTTGGTAACTTTGCAGATTGGTAAATAAGGTAATTATTTTGATCTCCAGGTGAATTTTCTAAATCAGAATCGTCACGTCCTGATGGAGAAATAAAAGCACAGATTAATTTGCCTTTTCAAACAGGTACATCAATAGTCCTTGCTGTTGTCCCTGTACTGAGCAATACTGTCTAACTGGTATTAGTGCAATAGTAGAAGTTAATGCAGTAAATCTCATTTGATTAAATAGAAAAACAGTACTTCGAGGTCGTGGAAATGGACAACGCACTGTAAACTCCTGAATGATTAAGGAGTGATTAAGGAGTGATAAATTAAATACTGTTTAAGGTGAAATATGGTGACAAATAGCCCAGTAACAGAAAAAGCAGTAATATACCTATTCCCTATTGGATTTTTTCAATATTAGGATTAATACACCACATTATAGATAGTTGAATAAGCATTTATATTATCTATTTTTTCTGGTTATTTCACGTTTCTCTAGACACCAAGCTCCATGCAACCCAACAAGGAAGATTACAGATGGAGTCTAGAATGCAACATGACAATTGCCACACTATACAACAATTTAAAAAATAATACACCAATAAGAGAGTGAGATACAATGTAATATGGTATCACAATTAGAATGTTAGCTCCCTCTTCATAAGCTTTACATAGCATAGGATCCTGCTAAATATTGAACTGCTTTGGCAGAAATGCTATATTCTTTCCATCTTACTTTAAACTTTAGTTCATGTAACTCAAGGACAGACACAGAAATGGGAAACTCTTCTGCATAAGGTTTTGTATATACTAGTAGAGAAAGGAAAAATAAAATCTTCTCTTGAATGGTGAATAGGATAGAACAAAGTCTGTCTATTGTACACACACATATATATATACAGCAGCATATATCTCATTTAGCATAGGTTACAAAAAAAAAAAAATCCATGAAATTACAGCAATTTTCATTAAACTGTTGACACCAGTGGAGGCACTTTCAATTTAGTCCAGTGCAGGAATACAGAATGAGATTCAAATTTACCTTTCAGGAAACATTATAAGGAAACTCTTTGCACTGTCTCCCTAAAGGCCAGGGTCAACTTTTCAAAAGCAGCCTTTGATTCTGGATGCTCAGTCTGAGACAGCTCTTTTGAAAACTTTGCCATGGATATAAAATCCTTAATACCTTTATGTGAGGCAGATATAAACTATAGGTTTTTTCTGTTGGGACAGGGTGGAGGCTTGTAGCCTTCTGCAGCTGACATAAACTGGCACCTAGTCTATCAGGAACAAGTATATGCAAGTATAAGCTAACACTTAAACGGGCATCTTTGGACACCTGCTTTTGCTCAACTCAGTTCTTATTTTCTTTCATATCTTTGTTTCTATTTTTCTCTTAATCTTGTACAGAGATTGCCCCTGGCATTTCTTTGCAACCCTATATAACCTGCGAATGGAGGAATTTAAGTCCTTTGTACATGTCTCAGCAACCCTGTGTCTGGCTGGAAGAGAAGCCCTTCTAAAAACTGAGTGAGAGTATGCAGGTTTTGTGGGATGAGGTCTCTAATTTAAGCTAGATACTCTTACAGATCTTTCTTCAACAGTGTATCAGTATGGATTGATCAGGTACATGGAAGGAAACTGGGGTACTATCTAAAAGCTCAAATTCCACAGCTTTCTCAAACTACTTTCTGAAGCACATTTGCATTTTACAAAACTGAGTAATAGAAGAAATTATTTTGCTGTTCCTTTGGGAAAAAGGAGAGATTTCTCATTCAGCTTTCCTTAGTCACTATGGAAAAAGTACTCGGAACTACTATCAGCTTTTTTTTTGTGTGTTGAAATGATTATTCTTATATTTTAAGCCAGTCAATTATCTTTCTCAAGTCATTCACATCTTCTCAACTTCCCAAATTCTCTTTTCTTCAGGGGAGGGACACTCCTTTTGTGTCCCTCTGGAAAATTCTATCCTTTCTTCTTGCAGTCCAAAGTTGGAGGTCACTCCAAGTTTGAAAGCCACAAAAGACTTATGTGGATGCAGGAATAGAAAAAAATTTTCTGCATTCAAACGTAACAGCTGAAAGGCAAGAGCAAAAGATAACAAGAGCCAAGATGTTTAGCTTCAGTTTTATGAAAGATGAGGAAGACAGGAAAATAAGATCAAATAGAAAAGCCAAGCCTGAAGCTGCAGACAAAGGCAGGAGTTATATGTGATGCAACCAGTTAGATATTGGCTGCAAAAAAATGCCTCCCTATTACAAGTGACTAGCCACACTGATCACTCAAATCTTGGGAGTAATACTTTCCACAGTCAGATTAGTATAGGATTCACAAATGGTAGAGTGGGACGTGCTAACTGTTCTGGCTGTCATTACAGTTACATTTGTACTCTTCCTTCTATATGCTAAATTGGCCGTCTGCTTATAGCTCTAGACCCTAAATATTGCGTATTGCATAAATATGTTGGGTTGTGTCTTTTAAATAATTTCAATTGGTTTACATTGGTCTTAGTTCTAAAACATTCCCTTCTGTGAGTACTTATACATCTATGTATGACTAATGGAACACAGATGAATGATTCAGTACATTGGGGTGTCCTCTGGATACCCCATATTCTGCCACATCTAGCGCAAGCCTCACATTTCAATATACTGCTCCTTTTAATTGCAGTGTTAACATTATATCAAGAGTAAGATTTATTAACTTTGGATTTGGCACCTCACTTAGCCAAGGCATGTTGATATTAGAGGAGTTTTCAACTTGATACCACACTTACTACAGTATTACTCCACTGTCAGCAATAAGTGTGTCCTTTCTACACATCCTTGAACATCCTTTTCTCATAGTAACTCTTGTCCTGAGCTACCATCACAATATTTGGAAGTGGAAAACACCTGTGGCTTCCACTGTAGAATAAATTCCCTTCACTCTTCACAAAAATCCTTTATTCTTGAAGAACGAGTAAATCAAGCTTAGTATTTCATTTATTTTCCAGTAACAAAATGTATGACCTTGTTTCAATTACATTTACAGTAAAAAATACAGCATTTACAGTATTTGAATAAAGTGACTTTGGCTGTTTATGCATATTGATTTCTGCATAAAGATATAATTTCTGCTTTACTCTTACTTTTTCAGTGAATAAGTGCTAATACTTACTCTTAGATGAGCCACAGCAGGCACTGCATAAATACTGCTGAGAATGTAAGACAGACATTGCTATACTATTCAGCAACATAATGACAACAGGGATAAGAATGGAATATTTCTCTCCAAGTGTTAGTTCTTACTCACATTCATGTTTAGAGGAGTTTTATCATGAGAAGTCAGCAGGCTTTTGATCAGTTTTTTCAATAGTGGAGCTCTAAATCCCTGTGAGCAGTGAGGAAAAAATCCTCCATAACTTACTGACAGGCAAGGGTTGTGATTCCTATCCCTTTCTTTTTGACCACTTTCAGGTACTTCAAGTGTTTTACTAAGAATTTCTTTAAATCCTGAAACACTAAAAGAACAGGAATGGTTCCAGAGCAGCAGTAAGTGCCCCAACACTATACCCGAAAGAGGCATTCCTAGGGTAGTCCTAATGTTTTGTTCCTGTGATTTCCAGCTACCAGTTAGATACTAATAAGTATTACATGAGCTGTATTCCTTATATTTTTCCATATCTGTCCAGTAGAAACTGCAAGTGGAAATCACTGATCACATGTAAGCTAGCTTCCCAACCGTCACCATCTTTCCCCAAACACAAAGAAGCGAGAAAGAACAGTGGAGATTAGTTATGGAGATAAATCAAGCTACTTTTATTTCAGGGAAAACCACCCAAAATATAAAGCAGACAGAAATCCCAAATTGCAAATATATAAATCAAGTAACAATACAAAAAGTGCAAGGAGCATAAACGGGTTTGACTTTAATGGAACAGAGTCTAGAGAGCCTTTCATATTCAAAGCACTTTGTAGACTAACTGGACTAAACAGTGCTATTGTATTGAAATGTGGCATCTATTAGGCATTCAGAAATAACTCAAACATTGCATTTGATAGCGTGGGTTTTTTTTTGTTTTAAGATGGGATATAGCTCCGTGGCAACAAAATACCTAGACAGAAATGAGATACATAGTGTCATGGTTTGAGTTACCATAGAATTAATTCCTGTGAGGAACCAGGAAAACGTATGCAACTATGTCTCCACCAACTAACAAAAAGGAAACACAAGCTTTTCTAGGTGGTGTGGGTTTTTGTAGAATGCACATTCTAAATTACAGTATGATTGTGAGCCCCTTCTACCGTGTGACATGGAAGAAGAATGATTTTGAAGGGGGTCCTGAACAGCAACAAAGTTTTGAAGAAATTAAACAGGAGATTATTCATGCGATGACGCTTGGGTCAGTCCGAACAGGACCAGATGTTAAGAATGTGCTCAACACTGTGGTCGGGGAGAATGGCCCTACTATAGTCTTTGGCAGAGAGCACCTGGGGCGGGTTGAGGCCGACCCCTCGGGTTCTGGAGTCGGGGATACAGAGGATCCAAGGCCAATACACTCCAACCGAGAAGGAGATACTGGCAGCATATGAAGGAGTTCAAGCTGCCTCAGAACTGATTGGCACAGAAACAAAACTGTTCCTAGCATCTCAATTGCCAGTGCTGGGCTGGATGTTCAAAGGGAGGGCATTCCCCACGCATCATGCAACTGATGCTACATGGAGTAAGTGGATCGCACTGATCACACAACAAGCTCCCATAGGGAACCCTAGCTGCCCTGGAATTTTGGAAGTGATCACACACTGGCCAGAGTGCGAAGATGGTGAAATATCACCAGAGAAGGTGACACATGTTGATGAGGCCCCATTGTATGATGAACTGCCAGAAGATGAGAAGCAGTATGCCCTGTTTACCAATGGGTCCTGCTGTCTTGTGGGAAGGCATCAGAGATGGAAGGCAGCTGTATGGAGTCCCCTACGCAAAATTTCGGAAGCTGCAGAAGGAGAGGGTGAATCCAGTCAGTTTGCAGAGTTAAAAGCCATCCAGTTGGCTTTAGACATTGCTGAATGGGAAAAATGGCCAAGGATCTACCTCTACACTGATTTGTGGATGGTGGCAAACGCTCTATGGGAATGGCTACAGCAATGCAGACAGAACAACTGGCAACCACAGGGCAAACCCATCTGGGCTGCTCCACTATGGCAGGACATTGTTGCTCGAATGAAGAAACTAGTTGTGAAGGTGCACCATGTAGATGCTCACGTACCCAAAAAGCGGGCCACGGAAGAACATCTGCATAACCAGCAAGTTGACAAGGCTGCAAAGTTTTCTCACATAGATCTGGATTGGCAACACAAGGGGGAGTTATTTTTAGCTCGATGGGCCCATGATACCTCAGGTCATCAAGGAAGAGATGCCACCTATAAATGGGCTCGTGATCGAGTGGTGGACTTAACCTTGGACACTATTGCACAGGTTATCCATGACTGTGAGACATGTGCTACAATCAAACAAGCCAAACGGTGGAAGCCCATATGGTATGAAGGGTGATGGCAGAAATATAAATACAGAGAGGCCTCACAGATTGATTATATCACACTGCCACAGACTCGCCAAGGCAAACGCCATGTGCTCACAATGGTGGAGGCAACCACAGGATGGTTGGAAACATATCCTGTGGCTCATGCCACCGCCCGGAACACTATTCAGGGCCTTGAAAGGAAAGTCCTCTGGCGACATGGCACCCCAGAAAGAATTGAGTCAGACAATTGGGACACACTTCAGAAACAACCTCATAGTTGTCTGGGCCAAAGAGCATGGTACTGAATGGGTTTATCCCTATCACACACCAGCCTCTGGAAAAGTTCAGTGATAAAATGCATTATTGAAAACCACACTGAAAGCAATGGGAGGTGGAACTTTTAAGCATTGGGATACACACTTGGAAATGGCCATCTGGTTAGTCAACTCCAGAGGATCTGTCAATCGAGCTGGCCCTGCCCAATCAGAGCCCTTGCATATTGTAGAAGGGGACAAAGTTCCTGTGGCACATGTAAAAAATATGTTAGGGAAGGCAGTCTGGGTGTGTCCTGCCTCAGGTAAAGGCAAACCCATCCGTGGGATTATTTTTGCTCAGGGAACTGGGTGCACTTGGTGGGTGATGTGCAAGGATGGGGAGACTCAATGTGTGCCTCAAGGGAATTTGACTCTGGGTGAGAATAACCCATGAATTAAATTGTATGATGATAGCTGTTGAATGTCATGATTCCTATATTTGCTGTATGTTATGCATATGTAGATGATTATGATATGTAAATCTAGAAATGACGTGTAGATGGTATAGAATAAGGGCTGGAATGTCATGGTTTGAGCTAGGATAGAGTTAATTCCCACGAGGAACCAGGAAAGGGCACAGCCTGAACAGCTGACCCAGGCTGGCCAGCAGGTATTAGATACCATCCTAACCGTCATGCCCAGGGTATAGGTGGCGGCTGGCCGGAAGAAGCTCTTCCGGGGGCGCGGGCTCTCGGTTGCCGGTCCGGAGTGGTCGCTTAGGTCAGGTGCCTGGTGGCGAGCAACTGCATCACTCACCAGTTTTCTTTGTAATATTCCCTTGTTTTTGTTATAGTTGTTCCACTTCAATTTTCCCCTAGTAAATTGTTCTTATTTCAACTTTTACTTTTTTTTTTCCTGATCCCCTCCACGTTCTGCCAGGAGGGGAGGACTCGCAGTTATTTTTCCCCTTTGCTCCGGCTGGGCAAAACCACGACACACATGCCTCTGTTTTGTCTTTTTTAACATTGGCACTGGTTTGAACTGTCTCATTGGTTTAGAATGCATTTAGGTATGTAATGATATAGGGTAAGAACTATCCAAGACCATGTATATCTACTTCTGTTGCAGTGTTTGAGTTCTACAGCCAATGTAGCCTGACCACCAATGCCAATAAAGAAACAAACAAACAAATCTGTCTGGAGTTACTTTTCTCAAATATTCTACAGATTGTGATAGATTGCTTTGGGTTGGACACGAAAAAAGCAGATCCATCTGCTATGCCATCAATTAAAGGAAGGAGATCTGCAAATGTGATGCAGTTGATTGCTTCCTATTTCAGAGATTCACTCAACAACCTGGAAGTGTGTGTATTCTCCCAACTCTGACATTTCTGCTTGGCAGCCATGTTATTTTATTAGCATAGAATCTGCAAACTGGATGTGCTCTTTTGAATTTCATTCATTATCCACTGTATTTCTTATGAGTGCAGTATCTCACAGAACCATTTAGAGTACTTACTTGACCTATTGAGAGAAAAGAAAGCAAAAAGAAAAAAAGTATTAGTAAATACTTGCAGAAACTCTTGGGGTGTTGGAAATCCAGTCCACAGAGTTGATGTGAAACACATCATTGCTAGTTACAATGCTGCACTTCTTTAATCCGGTTCACTAACACATTTTCTAATTTCTCTCAGTAAATATATGATGAGTCTTAGTAGCTTACCACACCCTTTCACTTAGCTTGAAAAATCTATAGAAAATCAAAATTACTACAAAAAAAGAGATGAAAACTTACAAAATGTAAAATTAGATTGAGTCAATCAAAATCCAACTATGAATTTACCATTTCAATGAATTTCAATAAATAGTTTAAAATCTGTTCAAAATCTATTTGAAAATGAATATGTAATAATACAGACATATCTCTTTTTCAAAGCTGGTATTGTTAGATGTATTCTGTGCATTATAATTCATGAACAGAGTAGACGACTATTTGAGAAGTATTAAAATGAGCTGACTTTTCAATACAAGTGTCTTGACAATAAGTTTTTCTATTCTTGGCAATTCAGAAATGTAGACAATTGTGCTAGAAAAATAATATATATTGTAATATTCATTGTACAGTAGTAGTATAGTAAGTGGCAATTCTGGACATTACAAGAGACACAAGGATTATTTTCTGTGATTGCATAGAGAATACTTGGATTTCTTGTGAAGCTTTTGCATTGGAAATGAGATTCATCAGTCTGAACAGGGCAGGGTTAGAGCCCTTAGCAACATGCTTATTTTGTAGAAGGTCACTCAATAATAACTTCCTCTGCCCTCCAAGCTTATTAAGACTGACTGGCATATATTAATGAAAACACCTGATTCTCCAACCATAAAACCCAGACAAAGACTTTATTTTAATATTAAGGAAGGAACCCTTAATTAGCAGGGTTTCAAAAATGTCAGCTTCTTCTATTAGCTGTTCTGGTCCATCAAAGCCATAATCCCTACTGTCAAATTTCATCACATGATAGACAGTTTGCTAGCTATCTTTTTTTTTTTAACTGATCATACTGACTGAAGCTTTTTATTTTGCCATCACATTTAACAAGTTTGCATGCATTTCATTGTTACATTGCTGATTTTACTGCTTTCAAAGTCTGCCTGTGTCAGCTAAAAGAAAAAATCTGAGGAAACATAAAATATTACATATTGATACACAGACATAATTAAAGACTTTTGCAGAGAATTCTCATTCATAATATTGATTCTCTTCTAGGGCATGCAAACGTGCTTCTGTGAAAACATGAATAAAATCCACCGTTCACAGATGAATTTCCATTTCAGGCATGTAAAGAAAGAAAAAAGAACAAATGTTCGAAACATTGTGAAGACCTTTGGAGATGCACATTCTTTAGGATTAACCCACAATACACCTGCAAGCTACACGAAATTTATTCCAGTAGTTATTGCTTGCGCTCCTCTTGAAATGAGACTGTGTCCAATTTTACTGAAATAAACATATAATTTTTAAAAGGATTTCTATTCTAACTTCATTCTGCATTTAATTGTTTATTAAACATTCACATTTATGTAAAACCTAATCTATTTATTTTGCTTAAAAGGAAGCAATAGAAGGTTATTATCCTGTCACACTTTGAAACCCTCCTATTTAAACTATATCAAACATTGTGGATTTGATATCATTGTATTCCCAAACCCAATCACAGGTATTTAGCTCACCTATGTAGGTTTTATCATCTGTAACAATAAAAATTATATAGAATTTGTAGGAATGCAATGTAGAAAGGCAAAATAAACCCCCGTGTTCTTTCCTGTGTAAGTTTTTTTTAACAGTTTTCTTATAAAATTTTAGATTTCTTAATTAATAATTCCTACACTGCACATATTATAAATGACACAGTAAGATGAAGGAGTGTTGGTGTTGAAGATCTAATTGAATCCAGGTAAGAAAAACAAATTCCCAGGTTTCCAGAAAAAGAAAAAAAAATGGAAGAATACAGGTAACACTTGTATTTTAAACTAGGAGAGAAGTCTCAAAAAGAAATGAGCTAGAGAAATGAAATGGAGGCAATCTGGGAGATTACTGTGAGAACCTAAAGGAAGTGAAGGCAGAGTTATTAGGAAAATAATAATAACCTAGGAAAAATAGGTTGGTAAGAAAAGAACGTAACATTTTGCTCGGACAAAAGAAAAAAGTGAGACTGAAGTTGGATCAGAAGTGGAAGATTAAAGCTATGAAGGTCATAAATAACCACATGATTGAGAAATGGATACAGAATAAAGGAGAAATTTTGGACTGTTTTGAATCTAAAATGCAATTAGATTTAGGGAGAGCAAACTTGTATAGCAGATATTATGGAAAGCATGGAGATGAAACCATGACACTGAATCTGGATAATAAAGTGATACTGAATTTTAAGTTGTGAGAGAGAAAGAGGAATGGATAAAAAGTACTTTATATATGTATGTTTGCAGTATTCACCATTATTGAAGAGCAGTCGAGAGAGAGCAGAGATATTTAATGATTGCAGAGTTCCTTGTTTTGAAGACAAAAGACACCTTTAGAGCTTGGTGATATTTTTTGCATCTGAAATTTCTGAAGTGTCTGCATGTTACGTCACCTAATACATGTTAGGAAAGATTAAACCAAAAGTTAATTTCTGCTTAGACTCAGATATGCGCAAGAAATGCAGGAGGAGGTGATTGAAATAAAACTACAAGGCTCAGTAAGAAGGGGAATACTCTGAGAAGCAGGAGAAAAAAATTCTGATAATTAAAATCATAGAGGACTATGGAAATCTTTATAAGAGACGGGAGGGTAACAGCTGAACTGAACTCTGAGCTGAAATCAGAAAACATAGAATAATAGAATCATTGAATAGTAGGGTTGGAAAGGAGCTTTAGAGATCATCTAGTTCAACTCCCCTGCCAAAGCAGGTCCACCCAGATCAGGTCACATGGGAACATGTCCAGGTGGGTTTTGAAGGCCTCCAGAGGAGGAGACTCCACACCCTCCCTGGGCAGACTGTGCCAAGGCTCCATCACCCTCACAGTGAAACAGTTTTTCCTTACTTTTAAATGGAAATTTTTGTGTTTCAGCATCATCCCATTATCCTTTGTCCTATCACTAGATCCAACAGGAAAAAGGGATGCAGAGGAAAATAAAGAGCTAATAAAGGAGATACAGAGGGAGCAATCAGGCATATGCCCACTGAAAACAGAATTGCAAAAAACAGAGAAAGAAGTGGAGCATCTGGGAGAGAATGATAATTTGTAATGCAGGTAAAACATCCAATTACATAAGAATAGCTAAAGATATAGGTGTCTGTTAATCGACTAACTAGCTACACCTTGCCTATATAACTATCCTTCCTTCCCCAGGAAAATAATACCAGTTCTTCACAGTGTGGAATTTTTCCCACTGATAATAATTGCATAAACCTATATGTGCCACTGTCTTTCTGGAGGTAAAAAAAATAAAATATAATCCGATTGCACACATCTAAACTAACAAAACATCATAAAGGGTTGTATTTACTTTATCTATTTGACCTTACTTTGATGCTCGTTGAGTGTCTAAGTCTATTACAGGTGACAAATAAGTTTCTTAGCTGAATTTACAGCTAGCCACTCCATTCTTCTCAATGGCTTTAAGTAACTGTGGACATTTGGTTCTTTGGTTTTTCTCTCATTTAAGTATTTTAGAAATGAAACTTGTTATTTAGAACAACAGAATTCCCTCCATTTTCAATGATGCATCGAAGGAGTGGAGCAACAGTGAATGGCAAAAAGATAATAAGGCCAAGACATAACTGTTCTCCCTTCAGCATCACTCGCAATAAAAACAGTAAAAAGGGAATAAAAAAAGCTATGTTAGTTTTAGGCTCTGAGCAATCATTATGTTGTGAGGTATATGACAATTACTTTTTTTCTTTGAAAACTAAGTTTCTCTTCTAATTACATTCAACTAAAGTTGTTTGTATAATTAAAACACCCACAACCCAGTCACTGTTTAGCCTTTTCCATTTCACTTATTCATCATACTTTTTCATATTCTTATATATGAAATAGTTCCTTTGTTTTCATTTTTCTTCATTTCCCTACATTCCCCTACACAGTTCAGTGTCTGTCTTACACAAAAAATCACAGTGAGGGTCTTTTTGTTACTTCTTTGAAGAATTCTGCTGTTCTGCCAGCACACAGGCTCTGTTGGGGTCCACCATCTATCTTGTAGTGTTCCCATTCTGAATATGGGCTTGATTCCATCAGTATCATATAGGATCATAAAAGAAAGAGAAAAAGAAGGAAAAAGAGCAAGAGAGGCTTTTCTGACTGACAAGAATCAGATGTTATGTTTACGGCTACAGTCACAATCTGAGAATGGCCAACAATTGGTATATCATTGGGAAGTCATATAACAATCACATAGAAGGGGAAGTCTCAGAGTAACTAACATATCAATAATTAAGAAATTCTGCAGCACTTCTCTCTATGGTTGCCCTAGCTGAGAAATATTGTCAGGCATTCAGTGCATTTTACCTTCATAAGGAATGAAGCATGTATTATGGAAAAAAAAAAAAAAAAAAGAGTTAAACAGTTTCACCTTGATTCCTAGTAACAGTCAAGAAACATTGACCAAGATCAAAATGTCTCAAAGGGGTCCTAATGGAACATCGAATTTCTTGTGGGAGGTGGTAAGTGATGGCTTTTGCAGGGCCTGCTCCCTCTCCTTGGCTATTTTCTGGGGTGAATGGACAACAACTGCCAAAATGCATTTCTCCTTTCTATTAAGGGGCTAGAATTTTAGCTGAGTAATTAGGTGAAGGGACTGGAAGTCTGGGTTTGTAACCTTCTGAATATGAATTGCTATGTTCACACAGTTTAGATAAATCTACAATGACTCATATTGCCTCATATTGTTAAGTGGCTATACTATTTTCTCACCCCACGTGTGCTTTTTTAAAGATGAAGTAATGGTAGGAGTACAAGAACATAAGAAATGCCCTACTGAATCAGACCAGTGGCTCACCTAGCGCAGCGTGTGCTTTACAGCACTGGCATTAGCAGTTGCTATTATGCAAAGTATGTGAGACTGGCCATGTTCAAAGCCCAATACTCACAACTGTTCCATAGGCATGTTTCAGAGTACAACCCTGTCTATTCTCTTCAGTGTTTGTTTATGGGTCTGTTGTCTATAAATCTGTCTAATCCATTTTTGTGCAAGTGGACACCCATCAATCTCAGAAAAATACTTTATCAGTTTTTAACTAATCTCCTCATAGATTTTGTGAATGCTTCCTAATTCTAGTACTGTAGGATTTTGTGAATAAAAAGTCTTCCTCAAACTACTACACTTTCAATTTTCTAAATTTTCATCATAATGTCTCATTAATCTTCTCTTTTCCAAATTGAAAAGTCTCAGCCTTTCTCTTGTCTCCTTGTCATGCAGCTGTTCAAACTCCTTGATCATTGTAGTTCATTTCCTTCTCTGTACTGTAACTCTGCAATACGCCTGCTTGGATGCAGGGAGCAGAACTGCTCATAGTACCCAAGGCATGAGCATATCGAAGTTTCATGAAATGGCATGGGCTATATTCTTTCTCATGATGCTCAACATTTTGGCTGCTCTACTTGACTGCTCTAGTTGAACATGTTAATGTTCAACTTTCTGCATGATCAGTGTCCACAGAGCTTTCCATAGAGCTGCCTCTGAACCAAGTGGCAGAAACAAGACCAGAAAGCATTACAAATTATGTCTCTCATACTTTGAGTATGACAGTGTCTTAAACCTCAAATGTTCTGTAGCCATGCTTTTAACATCTGATTGGGAAACTGTATGGTGTTGCCCTGCTGCTGAAATCCAGACAGTGTATCACAACTTACTAACACGGTAACTTGTATTCATGACTGGCACTTCCTAAGCCTCTATTCAGCATGATGTTAGCATAGTTATACATCGTTGTAAATTATATCGAGTGTATTACATGTGCTTTAAATCTGATGCAGCCAGTGGTGTATTTATGGTCTAATGGTTCCTGGATACTACAAGGGACAGTGATGCCTAGTTGAAGAACAAAAGGGAGAAAAAGATAAAAGAGCATAAGTGTAACATAAGGATGCAGGCAAATGAATGTAACTGAATTTTTCAGTGGCTACTAATTAGGGTGAGAAATTATAGTTTGCCTTCTTTAGTGCAATATACTTTTGTGGGTTGGAATGGTCCGTTTTTCACTGACAGGCAAGAAAATTCAAAACTCTTCAGTTGCAAAAGGGTATTACACTCACTGACTGGAAAGGCTGCTTGCTGGCAAGGTAAGCTATTGGTTTGATTTTTTTTTACATAGTGTGCACAATAAATACTAGTGTATTTGGACAAATATGTGCTGCAAATAAAATTGTGGTTTTCCTTGCCAAAAAGAGTCTAATATCAAGCCATCAGGACTTGCAGCTTGGGAACGGATGGAAAATGAGTATGCCAGAGATAAAAGGAAAAATATATTGCTTTAAAGAAATGGTAAATCACTGAATTTAAGAAACAAGGAATTAGGTTCAATAATAGTTCAATATGATATTTTGTTCCTTACCTTTTCTATTACTGTGGGAAAGAACTAAAGGACTCTAAATGAGATCTTAATGTAAATATCTAATTAGCCATTTGCAGTCCAAAAATTGCCCATAAGCCATATTTCCCTATGTGTACAGTCTCTACACAAAGTATAATAAAATTCTTACATTTCAGACTTTATAGGAGTTTAGATGTACAGATTGCATTTAATGCAACATATGGTGTGTAGCCCAAAATATTAAATTCATTGCTAAGGGTATACAAATCTTCAGTTTCCTGTTTCAAAGTTGGTTTATACTTTTACACTTTTCTGCAAAAGACTTTTCACTAAATTGTAAAAGTCTTTAAAACAATGTATTTTTACACACTGAACTTATAAGAAATCACTTGGAAAGAAAGTAGAAGCTTAGTGACAGAATCTGTGTAACACATGTGCAGCCCTATCTATGTTTTATTTCTCTTTCCTACACATAAGGCTCTCAATGGATTTTTTTCAGTATTTGGAAGTATACATACACACACACACACACAGAGTCTGCTTTGGAGATGAGTTTGTGCACAGAAGAATCTTCATCTGCATTGTTATCAATGAAATTGCCAGTAGTACGGTAGGCACCTCTGGCAGGGTTCCAGGCTCCAAAGAGGTTGGATTCACTCATAGTCCTAGAAATAAGGGTCAAACCATCGCTCACCTTTGCAGTACCGATAGAAGCCCTATATAAATCACTCTCTATATAAATATTTATTTATCCACAGTTGGCTAGTCAACAGCATGGTGTGGTCTGCACATATTTCACAAAGCAGATAGTTTACATTTTCTGAACTCAAGGCAAAAGCCTACATTACATAGCACTCACTATTTAACAGGAGTTTTTGACTACTAGTATGCCATAATTGTCAGGAGTTGCCACAAAACAAACAGGTCAATTCCTAACTATTTGTAGGACTTTTCTTACATTCTTATACCCATCTAAAGAAAAAAATGAACTTTTCAAATGAACTACACAATAGCTTGCCACACTAAAATATTGTAGCCTATCCCAAATTCAAGAGTACTTTGTTAGCACTATGTCAGCTGTGCTAGTTTCACAAAGCTATTATAGTTTCATTTTTTCTTTATGGCTGTAATGGTTCTCCATCATTTAAGTAGTCAGCCATTTTGTTTCTCTTCATATAGAGCGAGCTGTGGAGAAGAATTAGATTTCAACACATATAATGATGATTAATTGATTGATTAGATTATTAATTAAAGTTTCCATTAAATTCTCATCTTAAAAAGCACAGGACTCTGGATCCCCAGGGTTTTTCCTAACCCTTGAAATTACAAACAGGAGAATGCATAACTAAACATTGTATCTTATCCTGTGAAGAATAATTAAGGCTGTGGATACATTGCTACGAAGGAAAATATTTTTCCTTCCAAAATACCTTTTTTCCCCCTACAAACCTTAGGAAAAATGGTTCCCTCCATTGTAATAGAGCAATGGCCACCAAAAATATATATATACATATACATATGCATATACATATACATAGACATAGACATACACATACACATACACATACATACACATGTCTGTTTGTGTGCAAGCATGAATCTCTGAGGTTCCTACAGTACTGATTTTTAAGAAAAGTAAAAGAAGCCAAAACATGACTGGAGATGTTTTAGATTGGAACTGATGTGGTCTACCTAAAACATCCACCACATAATGTTTCAGAAATCTGTGGAAAAATAAAAACTGCAAGTGGCCTTTCAGGTAACCCATAATTAAAAGCAATTTTGAGCTGTCTTTTCAGGGAAGCTACCCAGGGGAAGTATTTGCTACCTGTTTGACCTTCACAATTGTGAGTCCTTGGCAGTGTCAGCGACCCTCTGAACTGAATTCAGAACTAATCTCTAACAGAAAAAGAGAAACAGAATTCATGCAAATCATATTAATTCCAACATTTCCCCAGTGAGCTGGGTATAAACTACAGCCTAATTAAATATTTTTTAACGATGTGAGTAATTTTTGCCAAGGGGCGGATTCAGGGGAAAATTTAATATGAGATCACAAAAGCTGTTCCCAGCGTTGATTCTGTAAATTAATGACTATCTGCCTTATGATAAAAACATGCTGCCAAGAATGAAAATGAAGTCAGCAAAGCTTGCTCTATTTGTCTAACAACCAAATATACAGAATGCAAAACTTTAAAGGATATGGAAAAATTTCCATTGTCTCTATGATGTATTCCTGATAAAGATGCGTGACACTGACAGCATAAAGCTGTTCTATATTGTACAAGACTATCAGCTCTTATTAGTTATCACTAATACAGAGTTAGCTGGTGTTATGAACTTTAGTGAGACACTGCCAAGCACTGCATCAAGATCCTGAAGGGTATTTATTTATGTGTGGGTAGGATAATGTGTTGTGACCATTTCATAAACTCTCTATCTATAAGACACACCGAACACTGCACAATTTCTCAGAGTTGCTCACAAGTAGCCATCCATCTTCCCTAACACTTAGAAAGACCTTATCACTGTAGTATCTGGGCACCAATCTTCAGTGCTTATCAGAAAGACAATCTCATTAAACCAATGTTTAATACGTTCAAATAATAAATGCACAGACATTAAAACTATGATCAAGAAAAACTGTAGAAAGAGACAGGAATTATTGATGCATCAGTCTGGCCAGCTTTTATCATGGTTTGGAAATTAAACAGTAAGCCTTATGTGACTGAGAGGCTGTTTTAAAGAGTACAGTATTAGATCAGATATTGAAGATATTCAAATGTAAAGTCCTTTCTTTAACCAATAAAAGACTCCTTGCTCTTTGTTCTTCTCATGCTAGTCTAACCTGTAACAAGACAGACAGTTAACACTAAGGAGTTACAAAGTGTGGCCCGAGAACAGGTGACTAGAACTCTGGTAGCATCCTGGTCAAGAGGCCAGCTCATTGTAAGGACTTTGCAGCCCTATTTATTTAAATTTCTGCCAGTGCTGGCCACTGAGACTGAATTTACAGCTTTTCAATTAGAAGGTCATTGTGTGCTAACTAGCATGCCATTGCCTCATTATAATCATAAAATTAGTGAGAAAAGACTAGCATGAATAATATGAAGGAGCCAATCTGAAAGGTGAAGAGGTGTTACTTTCCTATTTCATCAGAGATGGGAATAAAGCTTGCTCTTTAGAAATAGATACTTATGCTTACAGTGTGAGTCTCTCAAGAAAGAAATATACTTTTTCTCTACTTCAAAACAAATTAATTGGTCATTTCTATAAATTAATGTTGACAGATGAAAGGATAGTTTGCAACTGTTGGACAGTGTAATTTAGGACACAACTTTATATCGGATGAAATGTGCATGTAGTTTCAAAGCACTGCAATGGGACAGTCACATTGCAATGGAGTCACATTGCCTCCTTTGGAAGGCATAACTCATGAAACATTATTCTAAGTTTTTTAAATAAAAACAATGACCCATAGAATCAGTTAATATCAAATATAGCTCAGCATATTAGTTAATTTGCTATTTGAAAACCGAGAATATCACTGAGACTTTAGTATGCCAGCGAACATGCTGCAACTTATGAGTCATTGCTGGATAGAAATGTAAACTGCATAAAGGATGAGGACTACTGTAATTTCCCTCAAAACACTGTGAGAAACCACTCAATCTATCATATACAAGCCACAGAATGTACAGTCTTCTAGGCAGCCTTGGAAACTCCACAGCATGCACAAGTAGGCAAAACCCCACAAAAATGTGATACATTTCATGGCTACGAAAATGTTCAAACCCACACAATTCAAAGCATTTTTTATTTAATGAAAACCTATAAATTGTCTTAGTTTTGGTCTGAAGAGCACAGATCATCTTTAAGGGAAAATCAATAATTTTTGCTCAAATCTGTTAATAAGTTACAAGCCACTACAACAGGAAAAGTAAGGTAGAGAGCATGACATAATTTTCAGGGAGATTGCTTAAAGATTACAGTGAAACAGTTTAATGCCCATTGTTCTCTATGGTTACCTGCTCTATGTTCAGGCCACATCCCACTCTCCAAGAACTTTGCTCTTTCATAGATAAACTCTCCCTGTACTCAGCAGCCACCTAGAAGCAACCCTGACCTGCTGTTTTGCCTGATATACTTCAATAGTTTAAAGAGATGTTCTGTTACCCAAATTGAGGTTGAGGCCCTTTGCTAATGTAGTCTAACTGAACATGTTTCTTGTTACACTCTCACCTGTTTTATTTGGAAAAAATGAAGAGAGTGTTTAAGGAGGTTGGTTATACATGTGAAATAGAAACTTATTTATGGTTTTCTCCATGCCACAAAAGAAAGTGGGAGTGCAACATGAAAATCATGCTTCCAGATGTGCTCCCAAACATCCTCCTCCAGTCTCCATTTCTGGAGAAAAAGGAACTTTTTCAGGTTCTAATTAAGACCTTCAGACTATAATTGACAGCACATGAAATGAGAGTTGATTATGCAACTTACAGAGAAAAAAGAAGAAATCTTATGGTTTCTGTCTTCTATCTACAATTTTTATATTTCGCAGCTGTAGCTGAGAGGTCCTGTGATAAAAACATTCCAATATTTACTGCTCTGTGCATCACAAATCCCCAAATATATGATTAAATAGAAGGGAATTTGATAAAAACAATAAAAACATTCAAAAGACTAGTGCAAGCTAGGTGTCTATGTACCCTTGAGAATTACTCAGACGACTTTAAAGCCTTGTGTAACTTAAAATACACAGCAGATAATTTCAGTTGTGCAGTTCAATTTGGGGACTGGAAAATATGGATGTATAATTTCAAAAAAGCAAGATAAATCAGGGCTAAATCCTTTAGGAATACTAACTGTAGAACAAATAGTTTGTCCAAATAACAAAGAAGAGAAAATAATGCATGAAAAGCAAGTGAACGAAATAAAGTTTCATACACAGATCATGAAAAATTCAAAAACTGTGCTTAAAGTCCTTTTCCTTGATTCTCAAGAAAACCTGGGAATTCTCAGAAGACTAATTCTAATGATCTTTTGCATCTTTAATTTTAAATGCTTATTATTATTTACAGAAGTATTCATAGTTGTGTGAAAGGTTAGTGTGTACTAACCTTTGCAGTGTTGTGAATTTGCATAATTTAACTGCAAGACTTGCAGTAACTTTGTGTTTTCCTCAAAGTCCTAGACTTTAGAATCACACAGACAGTACAGAATTTCACCTTTCCTCTAAAGATAAGGAAAGTTTCTAGCCCCTATTGTAAAGGAAAACTAAAA
>NC_084764.1:18745000-18795000 GCF_028858725.1 Colius striatus | reverse complement strand
AAAGAATACACATTTGTGCTTGTGGAGTCTAAATGAAGGACAGTTGGAAGCCTCTAGTATATTTGGTTAGTGTTACAATGTAGGGCAGTGAAAAGCAATGGAAGTTTTCCTGCAATAGTAAGATAATAACAACCTCTGCTCTCACTATCCCCTGTTGGGAGAAAGGTGAATCAGTCCCCTTGATAGCTAGTTGAATTCTGAGCAACATCACCAGGGGTGTTGAACTATATGGATTTAAATTACGGTCAATTTCCCATAGGCACTAATATGAAACTTTTGTATCAAAGACAATTTTCTAAGAAGAGCAAGTAAACTTGAACCTTTATGCAGTATAAACAGAGCACATCAGTGATGTACCTCTTCATGTGAGCTACTTTCCATATAATATATATAAAAAAAACCTAAATTAATGCATTTCAAGAAAATGACAGAAAATACAAGGAAGAAGGAAATCACAAAATACGGACAGAACTGTCACTATGCAGCTGGGACTGAGTCCTGTCCTAGTTAAGATTTCCTTCCCCAGGCAGCTTCATGACCGCATATGCTACTGCATCTAAGAGAGCTGATACACTCAGTCGCAGTATAAAGGTTTATCAGCAAGTATTTTGAATGGATTTACATCATAGCACATGGAAGTTAATATATAGATTCTATCCATTTAAAAGAACACATAGACTTGGAAGTGATTGAGGGAAGACAGATACACACACACTATTGAAACCCTGTATGTATATGTATTAAGATGTGTCTGTATTTACGTGCAAAGGATAAGAATTTTGTTACCTGATAGATAAAAATAAGCTCTTTTAGTTCCATAATTCCAATAAGTAGACCTCTGGCATAATTCAGAGTTGAAAAGATTTTCTCATAGAATCATAGAACCATAGCAATAGTAGTGTTCCACATGTAAAGTCTCCACCAAAGCCATAGTGTAATTTGAGCTTAATCAAAGAACTCCAGTGGTATTGAGTTGTCCTCTGTATTCTGATGTTATAAGCAATCTTAGGTGTATGAGGATTTTCACATATTTCACCGAATTACTACACCTTTCATTTCTAAAAGGTGTATTTTTTCAAAAAGAAATAGGACTTTAAAGTATGTTTTATATGCTAAAGAGACAGATAAAAATTGATGTACTTTAGGCCAAAGCTAGAAAAAAACCACAAAACCCCCAAACGTTGTTTCCCCTTTTATTTGTTTGGAGATATCTATGTATAAACATTTGTGTGAGTGTGCAAGAAAAATTCTTTACATTTGAAAGAGTGAGTCAGTAAGAGGTCTTCTCCATGCAGGTCCACTGACAAAGTGCAGAGAGTAAAATCCCTTTGTCACTTCCCCAGGGACTCTTGGAAGGAGAGAAGTTTAGGCACTCCCTGTCCTACAACATAGTGTAGTCTGAAACACATTTCCAGAACGCTGTGTATCTTGTTTTGAGTATATAAGCAAGGCTTTGGATGGATTTTGCCTTCCTCCTTGCTGAAACCTCATTTTTAGGCTAACATTGAAAAAGTCAGTAATTTATGAGTCAAAGCATACATAGATTTTATTAAAATATGAACTTGCATTTGGTGTCCAGTGCAAATATGAAGCTCAACACAGTCAGCTGCAAGAATCAAATGACATGAAAGATCTTACATAGCTCATGAATCATAAGATTGTAAAAGTGAAGGAGGAGTTATATGCACTCACCAACGTTGTTTTGTCTTGCAGTAGCACAATGAGAAGAATCAGATGGGTTGGGGAAAAGACATCAAACTCAAAGTTTGAATAAAGGTGGACAATCTTGATTAATATTTATAGATCAGATGAAGTAATTTAAGGCACTGGACAAGAATAAGCGTCTCAAATTTCAGAGATGAGGAAGAGAGAAAATATAGCCCATTCCTCAGTGTAGCTAATAAAATTCCTCCTATGTTCTTTCCTCTTTCCATTCTGTATGCTTTTGCTGATTGTGTGTTTAAAACTGCCTGAAGTTATAACCTCTGCTCACAGCCAAAGGAATGATATAGAGTAAAAACATAGAGAATAAAATTCAGTCTACTAAGTTATTACATTGATTAGCAAGGTTATTAAGACAGTTCACTTTTTATGTTGAAAGGTTTAACAATTTACTGACAACAGATTAGAAGTTTTTATTTTCAACAACTGATGAGTCATTAAAAAGTACTTCTGAAGGAATTTTCTTTCACGTGTGCCATCTAGGCAAAGGTCAAATGGCAACATTTCAGTAAAAAATTCAGAAACATATGAAAATATTACTATTTAGGATATCTTGGCTGATTTACCTATGTATATTAGACAAAGCTAGAAGGTACAAAGTTAGAAGGCTACAATTTCCATTCTTGCTTGACATAAACACACAGAGAAAAAAATGGATACAAGTGAATAGTCCCAACACCTGGAGTTATACTCTTACAGGTCTATCCAATAGCCAATATTGCGAGACATAAATAAAATACCTTTTGTGTATTTATTTCAGTAATTTATCTTTGTATAGGTGTCTGGTTTTTTTTAGATCATTAAGAACATTATTTGAACAACTATACCTAAACCAAGGTTAAATGGTTTAGTCTTTTTTTTTAAAGTCAAAGAACTTGAAGAAATTAATCACATATGGCTTCTTTAGTGTAGCCAGTGTAGTGAAAAATAATACTAGAAGTCATTGTATTCCTGCTAGGGATTTAGGACAGTTACATTACTGTAAAATATATCTGTGTTCATGGCTGTCAGAAGAATCCTAACAAAATCCATATATTTGCCATATCTATTACCAGTGTAAAGAATCGTTTTGAAATGCCCGATCTTATTGTTATACAGCCTCTGCTTCCTCACTTGAGTCTTGCACAGTTCCACTTTTGTGCTGAAATGTCTTTGTGTTGGTAAGGAAGACAGTGATGTAGCGATTCCTACCTACAAAATTTGTTAGAAGTTGATCATGTGGTCAGAAATGTTTATGATTCTGGTAGAACAAGTTAAAATCGTATTTAGGTCCAAAAGTAGCTTATCTGTCTGTCAGTGCTGACTAACTGAAATGATGCTGGAGTAAATGCCCCAAAATGCAGTAGGCTAAGAATGCATGAAAAGATCAGGATGACTAACTAGAAGAAATGAGAACTGGTAATACACTAAATCTGTGGTAGAACTACAATTTTTTTATTGCTAAGGTAAATGTAACCTTTCCCAAAACAACAAAAGAGCAAACTCCATCTACACTTTCTGTCAAAACTTCTTGCAAAAACAGTATTCTCCTTTCCACATTTATGCACCTCTGAACAATAGTATGTAGTACACGAAAGCTAGCTTTATTGCAATACTATTTACAGAATGGGCACATGTGAATCATGGTGCTGCTGAAAATATTCTCAACAAGAAAACCACTCAGTATAAGACTCAACCTAGCCTTGGTATTCAGGATACTATGTTTTTTCTGAGGAACTGTAAATAATTTCAAAGTTGCAATGTTTGTAAGTGTCTTACGATATCTCACTTCATTTCTCAGCAACTCATTTCCTAACAAAGACAGACAACATTACTTTCCCTCGTACTATTTGTGTTTATTCTATTCTGATGAGAAAATGATCACAGGTGGGATTTTCAGTTAGAATATGACTGCATAGTGTCTGGCATGAAGACACCCAAGACTATACGGAGGCTGCAAGTGTTGCTGTAATATGAATAAAAAATTAACAACAGAAAATTCATTGTGTTGTCTGAGGTGGGAGTCAGAGAAGCTTGATTCTATTGTGCTAAATTATTTTAAGGTATGGTTTCCATTTTTGTGTACTTCATTCATGTACCTAATCTTTAAAAAAAATTATAATGACATCACAGTTCTTGCAGTTTATGTTACAATGAGAGGATAAAACTGTAACTACTTGTAAGAGCAAAAGCTAAAAAGAAATTCAACAAACAGAAAAGGAAAGTCATTAGTTGTAAGAACCTACATATAAATTAAACCTTGCCTAAGATGTATTGATTTTCTGTGGCCTTGCCTACAGAATAATGTCAAGCATGCCTGACAATCCATTAGGCTCAGAAGGCAAAAACTATTTATAATTATTTTTTTGCTTCAGTCTTAAGAAATAGGCTGGTATCAGATCTAATTCTGATTCTCATCTGCCGTGGTGTAAAAAATTCCAAAAGTCAATGGAGTTATAAGTGTATGAATTACAATCAAAGAACACTTTACTGTAAGGTGTGAGTTAAAATGAACAAGAAGCCCTGCACTTTTTTACAAAATAAAATGTCTTGACTTTTTTATCATATCAACTTCTTAATCAAAACAGGCAGTTCCAGGAATTAAATAAAACTACAATCATCATAATAAATGATGTACATGGATCGTAAGAATAGAGTTTTTACTTAATACTTCCTAAATTAATAACGTATAACACTTAGAACTCTAAATAGACACCTAAGCATGAGAGTTTCAGAAGATATG
Organism: Colius striatus; assembly: GCF_028858725.1. Classification (NCBI taxonomy): domain Eukaryota; kingdom Metazoa; phylum Chordata; class Aves; order Coliiformes; family Coliidae; genus Colius; species Colius striatus. The sequence continues at coordinate 18,790,556 of NC_084764.1, read as the reverse complement.
TAAGTAAGAAAATCATCTGATAGCAATTACTGCTGTCAATGATGACAAGCCATCAAAATAATAATTGCAAATTTTCAATAATTTTCTATTAAAAATTCCCATTTTATCATTTGAAATTCTTATGTAAAATGGTATTGTTTTGATTTTCAATACAAAAAATATTTCAAAGGAAGCAAGAGTTTTACATCAGTTTCCACCTTGATTTACAGATGCTTAATTCAAGCCTATAATCAAAACAATTATTTTTTCATGAAAAGAGCTCTCTGCCTACACTGCAGGAAGAAAAACAAGTGTGTAAAGAGAAACAAAACATAGGCAGAAAACTTTTGACAGAAAAAGAGAAAGGGTGGAACAATGTAGTTTATTCTTAAATGCATTGGGTTTAAACTTTTCTGTCAAGTGCCATTAAGCGGCTTCCATTTACCTCTCCTAATGACAATTCCGTTGCAGACATAAACATCATCTCTGAATTCTTCTAACTTTTTTAGAGTTATTAGTTTTAGAATTTTATATGCTGCAAAAATGGGTATCTACATATATAAATTGTTGAGAGCTATAAGCCAGATTTGAATTTTAGATGTGATGAAGTCCATAGCCAGAAGTCTCTACTGATATTTTACAAGTGGTGTAGGGTTTTGAGATTTGATTTGCCTCAGAAGTATTAGGTCATAATTTCACTAGCTCGTTTACATATATAAATTTGCTTACAGGATTAAGAATTCCACCTACAGATATTGTTTAGGTTTTATATCATAAAACTTGAGACATAGTCAAAGAACACACATTCTCCCTAGTACACAGAGACCAGAGACAACTACTCACAGGTGCTCAAGATAGAAGGATTTAATTGCCCTCCCTCTTTGACTATACAGCCATTTAGACTTGGACTTGAACTAGGTGACTACTTTTCACACAGCTGAAGTTGGGAGATTAATTCTCTGCTTCGCAACACGGATCACATCTCCTGTGAATGGATGATCAGAAAATATGGAAAGCCTTCCTGCTGAAACTTTGTAAGTACATTCCACACTACAGATCATCAGGGGGAAAAAAAAAAACCAAACAATTCCTGCATACACTTCTATAATCCAGTATCAATTTAAAGCAAGAAATGAAAATGCTTCACAGTTAGGAGTACATTAGTTTTCCTTGTTCTAACTGAGATATCAGCTTAGCACAATAAAGTGGTTTATGAAAGTGTTGAAAATCGCCATTTTTTGGAAGTATGCAGTAGTTACACATCTCAGTTGAATAATTACCTGAAGCTGGCTGGGGCTGTGGAGCAGGCAAAGGAAATAATCAGAAGAAACTTCGTTGAGAACTTGCTTCGGTTTTGTATTTCCAAAATCAAATTCTTGTTGTAGACCTTTACATTACTACAGTGGTAAAATACAAGAAAGTTTGCAGAACTACATAGTAGTCAGTACAACAATAAGTGAATCAATTGAAGACAAACATTAAAAGAGTTATTTGCTAATGGGCACCATGCCAGGGTTACTCATGCAATGCTGCCTGCAGAATTCCTAAGCTGAGTTCAGAAGATACAGATCGATGCACCTCCAAAGAGAGTCTATATCAATCTCCATTTCATTCATTAGCTTCCACTCTGAGCTGGTAGGCTGCTAGTTAACTCTTTAATGTGGGAGAAACTGTCAGTGTAAAGGCCACTGGGACACATACTCTTCTCTGCTGTACTTGACCTGTCGATATTTCTTGCGGCATACTGTTTAAACTGGTACTGCTAACGGCAAAATGGAGATCTGTGAGGCTTGGGAGGCTTTCCTAGCTTTACATTGGCTTATCATTCTACAGCAAACATTAGTAAACGCATCCTGATGAAGTGTTCCTATTTGTATCCTCTTGCATATGAATAAAAGGCCTCAGATGAAATAATTCAAACGACTCCATCTCTGAAATCAAAGACAGCTTAAATAATAAATTATGTTAATTTGATAAATTAGCACATTGAGATATCATGCAAGTAGAATAAACTGACATTTGGTTACTAATTAAATTGTTGTAATGTCCCAGTCAGAGAGAATGAAATAGCTACAACTACAAAGTTAAAACTTGGCTTCACTTTGAATTAGTTTGGCTGTGAGTTCATTGTAAAATTGAGTAGAAATCCAGCAGGTCCAGGACCTGATTGATGCACAAAGCAGTTTGAATACTTCTGAAAGTGCAAATATGAGATCTAACTAATAAAGGTATAATTACTAAAACAAAGAACAATCTCAAACCACCCAAACTTGTGGGCTTTGCATATTTTCTTTCTACAAATATTGAATGTACTAATTTCCATTGCCTTACTGTTGAATTAAATCAATTTTCTCAGTAGAGCTGAACTCTCCATTTTTTTAAGGTTAGATGCAAAGTTGATACGTATCCTTAAATATAATGTTAATGTAAAATCCTTGAATATTTGGAACTACGTCACTGTGTGAATCCACAGCCATTACAGATTATTTGACAATCAGTGCACTCCATACATTAACTGACATGCTTGGAATTAGCTGAAGGGGAAAAAAGCTTCACATTATTTTAAAACTCTAGTCAAATTGTTTGTACACAAATTTTGATAACAACACCTGTTTTTTCTCTCTTGGCCAAAACAATCTATTGAGGATCCTAGCTTCAACAATTTCCCTGCAGAATTGTCAAACATATGTATTTGTATTTCATTACTTGGGTAACAGCTGATTGCCAAGTTCATTTACTACTAGTTGCTCCGCAAATATCTCAGTGGGATAATTAAGGAATACTAAGAACTGAAACTGTAGTATATAGGTGTGGGCTAGAGCAATTGCCTAAATCCCACTTCTGATTAAACTGCTGTCCAGAATTAAATATTCAATAACTGAAATTCTGTTTTCTTCCCTTACTCTGAGCAACTTATTATCAAGGAGACAGAATAACTCCCTGTTTTGTGCAATAGAGACCAAAAAGCTCACTGCACATTCAAACCAATTCTAGTCCCTTACAAGCCTACAAGAATGATATTTAAACCGAAAATTGACTGGGTAATGGACTAAGTGTTGCCTTCTGTTCTAATGATTCAATATGTTGGCATAAAACAAACAAAAGTGCATTGATGCCTGATGCCTGAACTAAGCAGACTAAACAAGTGAGGATAAGCTTTAACAGTAGGAAGGCAATTAAAACCCCTTTCTATCTGAGAGTTAGGGCTAGAGACAGTGAAATGGATGCCTCGATTAATTCTGCAGAAAATAGGGGTGTTTTCTTGGCCTTGCTTTTTTCTCTTTACACTCCACAGGGGCTGCACATGAGAAAAATCTTTTCAGTCAGAGATTCCCACAGTGAAGTCTCCTATGGGACTATTCTAGTTTGACTTCATAGCTCAAAATCGGCATGGTTAAGTCATGTACCAACTCATCCCCCCGTCACTGAGCCATCTGGCACCTCGTCCATTATTACCTGCTGTGGGCACATTCTGGTCTAACATCCATAAGATAAAAGGCAAAATTTTCTCTCATACATCTCATGCCTCTTTCCTCATGTCATTAGCCACAGAAGAAAATCTGGCTTCTAGGTTTCAGAATGATGATGTGAGAGGCACAAATCTCCAAATTATTATGACTATCACAAAAATCACTGCCTGTATTTCAAGCTAACACTTGCCATTGTCCAATTTCGTGTTCTGGTACATGTAACTTTGCTAAACTCGAATCATTTGGACTGACATTTTCCTTGCCAAGGGGAGTTCCATTTCTAAACTGCCAGAAGAAAGGTGCCATGCCATATGAACTACTCATCTGATATGATAATATTCGTCTGTATTATGTTTTGGAGAATACATAAAAAACTCCACTAAAGGCCTTTTTCTATCTATCCTGAGATTTATATTAGATATAGGCATAATATTTCCTAAAAAAGTGGAATGACTGCAAGCCTTGTGTTCTGATTTAGCAAGGAGCAGCTTTGGCTTGGTAACAGCGGGAGCTGGTTGCAATGAAGACCCGATAGTTTGCGGACTCTCCCTTGGCTCCTGCGTTCAGACCCACCTCCGGCCCGGCTGGGCCAATCTGGCGCCTCTGTGATCACTATTTAGGGACGGGAATTTGAAGTGCTGGCAGGAGGTGTAAGAGTGGTACAAGATGGAGGCGTCCACACGGACCCTACAGCCAGAGAAGGAGGAAGGAAGGAGAAGCGATAGACCAGAGACCCCTCTGCAATCCGTAGCGAGAATACAAGCCGTACCCCTGCAACCCATGGCAGGACTGAGAGTTACCAGCAGCTCTGTGTGAGTGAGCCCGGACGGGCGAGTGACTGTGTGGGGAGGCAGCCATGGCACAGGCCGTGCTGGAGAGCCTGCACGTCGCAGAGCAGATCCACACAAGAGGCAGAGAGGAGCTGCAGCCTTGGGGATAAATGCAGGCTGGAGCGTGTGAGGTACCCCATGGACTTGCAGGGAGGATGGGTGTGGAGCCCACCTGCCCTGAGGAGGGTCAAACGGCAGAAGCTATCGGGAACAGACTGACTGGAACCCCCACTGCCTGCCCCCCTCCCCGTTCAGGGGATTAGGGATTAGGGCTCTGAACTCGGGAAGAGGGGAGGTGTGGCAAGAAGGTGTTCTTAAAAAGGCTGGTCGGACTCTTCATTGTTGTACTACTCTGTTGATTTATTTTGGTTACATTTGGGGATTTTAAGGTTATGTTTTAGTCGATGTTGCATTAAATTATTTTCTGTTTTCTTCCCCAAGCCCAGTAGCCTGGTCTGTTTTGTCCTGGACCTTAAGCGGCAATTAAGCTCTCCCTGCCCTTTGGCAATCCTCAGCCTCAGCCTCTTCGGTTCTTGAGGCTAATCGTGGTCTTTTGTTCCCTGATGGGCCTAAACCACGACACCGTGTGACACTAAATAGAAAACAATACCCTTTCAAATGCGAAGTAAGTGTCTACAGATAGCATCTAATTCAATGTCTCATGCCATAGTCACAAAACTAAATATATCCAGCAAATGTGACTACAAACTACAATCTCTTTGAAAGCTGATGGGTATGCTGTTGTACAGGTGTTTTGTACACTTTAACTTGAGTATTCAAAGCACAAGCAGATTTAGAGCTTGGAATTCTTGGGTTCAGTGAAATTGCTGGTTCCAGTGGATACTGAGCATAGCAGCTGACAGATATGAGAACTGTGTGTAGGAAATACAAAGTGGATGGAGGACTTAGTGGTTGGGGCTTCAGGGATTACAAAGATAATTGTGGATCAATTCTGCCAAATGATTTGAAGTAACTTAAGCCTGCCATCAGTACTTTAATTGTTTTTACAACACAACTTGAGAGAGCACTTAGTGCAATGAATGATTTGATAACACCTGGTTGCAGTGCCCTGTCCATTACTTGCGTATCATCTCTCTCTTTTTATTAAGCTGGTTAGTCTACTGCTCCACTCATTTAAGACCAAAGATTCATATTAGAGAGAGGATTTTACAAGTGGCTGCTGAAATAAATATATCTTACTTGGGTTAGAATGGTAAAAGTATAACAAGAGTGGCTTTTCTATCCAGATCTTTCCATATTTACATTTGTAAGCAATAGCATATTTTTAGTAAGTGTGGAGCTGTTCCTTTACACTGAGCTGTGCTATTCTTTGTAAAATAACTAAATAAAAACTAATTCCTTTATCCCTTCACCAAATGTCAAGAATAAAGTGGTTCATAGCAGATCAACCAGCTCTAAGTCTGTGAATTGTCATTATTGTTGAAGGAAGACCACATACGTGACTATTGGCAATTATGAAGGCTAGCTGCGATATCAGTAAGAAAACCCTGCCTGGATGGTTTTCTCTATTTTCTGGGGTCTGTGAAGAAGTACAGTGCAAAGCTACATTTAACCACCTCTATCTCTCTTTCTGTAAGAAAAAGCCTGTGAGAAATATTGATGTTGCTTTTGCAGAATTAGAAAGAAATTAAGACAAGGAATTTTGATGGCTGTCTGCCTCTGTGTAATGTAAATCAGTGGACTAACCATGAGACTGTTACCTGTTTGTTTGTAATGATAACTAGAGTTTTAAGTCTCAGGACTATGGGGAATGGGTGATAACATACAAAAACCAGACATCCCCTGGGGGGATATAGGCGCCTTGAGAAGTTGTAAACCTTGGAGTACCTAATCAATGGGGATAGGGAATAGGTCGGGATAGGGAATAAAAGGCCAAATGTTGTACCTGTCAGGTGTGCCTACTAGCTAGGACACTCGCTCTTGCAAGAACGCTTAATGAAACTGCTTCACTGCAGAGTCTGACCGGAGTCTTTGGCGAGAAAGCTTGTTTTGTTTCTCACAAGCCCATCAAAATCCCACAATGTTTCAAACTAATGAACACAAGAACATTAAGTTTTAATGCATAGTCTCAAAACTCGGGGTGTTGCCTATGGTGAAGAATTTGAGAGATAATTAATCAATGGAAATTCCAAAATGCAATCAATCTCACTGACAACTCTAAAAGCTAGTTCCAGTCTGTAGCTGGAATGTTGCCATGAAAAAAAAGACTTGGATACCTCTGGGCTAAGATTATTGTAATACCTGCTTGCCGTGGTACCTTTCAGGTTGGATGAAAGCATCTGTACCAATGCAGGCTGATATGGAAAATAAATTACTTAGCAAAGATTGCTTCCTTAACTTACTCAGCTCCTAACTTGATGTCTTCTGCTAATATGAACTTCCAGGACTGCATGTGTTGAGAAGCACCATTTGATCAGACTTATCAGTGGTTGCTTCTGTAGAGCAAAAAAGGAGTAACTGAGAACTGCCCATTGTTGCAAAATGTCTACAGAATCACTTTACTAATACGCACTCAGAATAATTTTTATTTAATATTAAATAGCAGACCCTTGCTGGAGTAAATAAGTCTGGCTCCATTGGTTTCAACAAAGCCATGAAAAATCACACTATCTGAGCATTAAGTTCTGTGCTCCCCTGAATGACATTAAAAAGTTGGTATGCAACAACAGAAGGAAGGAGGACTTGAGTAGCTTTCAGTGAATAGTTGGTAAAATCACTTTCCTTCCTTCTTAAACAAGATCCAAACCCACAAATTTAGTGGGGATGGCATAATCCTATTTGGTAATGCCAACATTAAACAGGGATTTTTGGTCTTTTTTTTTCCTTTATGATTGGCAAATGGCTTTATTCTAGAATGCATTTTATTAAAGTTTACTTATTTATAATGACTACTCAAAAAGAATACACTTTGTGAATAGTGACAGTCACTCAGTATTTTAGTGGTGGTGGCAGGAAACAGGGAACGTTGATGGAGATTAAAAATAACAATGTTCAAAGGATATTTTTTTTTTTTGGTCCATCTTGAATGAAAAAACCCTGAAAATAGAAGCTCAAGAACTCTTGGAAAAATTTGAAAAACTCGTTAATTCTACTATTCACTTTAATTCCAAATTATTAACTTCTTTGATGGAAAAGTAACACTGAAAAATCTGTTGATGCTGTTGCAGACTTAAAGTGCTCTCTTGCTTTCTTACTTTAGCTCAGAGCTAAAACATCGAGTTCATTACCAACCAACTAGATTGGCAGTTGTTCAAATAAAAAAAAACCCCAAATTTATAAAACCCTTGAATTACAGACATACTTCACCGTTGTCATTGCACTGGGCTTTTAAAGACTGCTAAGAGTTGCCAGCACTTTTAGAACTTTCCCTCTTGAAGTCCAGAGTATCTTTTAAACAGCTCTCTATGACTGAATCTGCACAGTGGCTCTGTCCAGTCTAAATTCTCATGTACATTTATCCTTCTAAGAAAAATGGTAAAGCAGTACACTCGCTTTGGCAATGCCAACTGCTTCTATTAAAGAGATGGCCCATACTGGAGTAGCCAGGGTGTTGTACATCAAGACTTAACATAAATAGACTGGACCAAAATGATTAGGAGATTAAGTGCAGTTGAATCTGCTGAGTCTTGGCTCAATATCAGATTAAGTTAGGATCTCAATGTGTTTTAAAGAAAGATGCCTATGAAATGGCAGCGCTGAGCTGAGAATCAGGCACACAGACAATTGCTTTCATGCTACTGTTACTCTAGAGGAAAAAAAAAGATAATGAGAGGCAAAGATGAACAGGATGAAAGAGATGTCTAGCAGAAGAAAAGCACAGAGTCCAAATGTTCAGTCCCTCAACCCTAATTATGCCTACTTAGCCCATAATCTTCCCTGTTTGATGGTATCTGGAATACTGCAGTGCAGCAGAAACTGTAAGCTTTTTTTCTTTGTGTTGAGGAGTAGAACACTGCACTGAAAATCATGCCATGCTGATAGCTCCTTTCTCAGCTTAAAGAAAGAGCCTTCAAAATTGATATGTAGATCTACCTACAGTCATGTGAACGGTCAAACTTTTGCTTAAGTATATGCAAAAGAAGTCATAGGTAAGGGAAGTAGAAATATACCAGGCGAAAAAAGATGACTCCGATTTCCTTGACCCATGTATGGCAGGAGAAACTGTTGACCTTTCCAGTAACCAACAGTGAGGTCTGTAATAAATGTCAAAAAGGAATTACTGACCTATAAAGCTCTGCACAGAGTGGATGGTGAACACTTTAGATTCCATTCTTCAGCCTGTGATGGTTACTTGCTGCTATTCCAACTATTGTGAAGTATCCCACAAAAATTTAGCCAGTTTTCCAGGCTGAATTTTCTTATTTGATGTTTCCTTCAGCCATAACTGATTAGAAAAAATTCAAAAAAGATAGCAAAGAGAAACAGACTTACTGTATTAGTATTTCTCTAAAATACTAATTCTTTCACTGAACAAGTCCAGCTTTATTCCCTTGGAGCAAGACTGTGAAAGAGGAATATGTCTTCACTTCAGAAAAGCATATTATATTTCCTCAAATGAATATGGGACTCAGTTACAAGATTTTGCAAACTGACATCTGCACATATTCTCAAGAACTCAGTGAAAGCTCAGCACTAAAATCTGCATTAGGGATCCTCTTGTATTGCATGACACAACAACTGTGTTGAGCACAAATCTGATGATGCTTTTCTTCCACAGGCCAGGTATCTAGCACTTCTGAGAAAATAATCAATTCAGAGAAGTAGCAACTCATCATTTTGAAAGGAGGCACTAGCCTTACTCAGTGAAGAAGTTAATATGCAAGTGAAACCCATTCTTGCAAGAAAAGAATATATGGTCACCTGAGTTGTGTACATGAACTAAGAATAATGAATAATTGTCTATTTGGTTTTACCACAAGTATGACATTCAGGAAGAATATACAAAAGTGTATTTGGAACCATGGCAAATCAATATTCCACTGGCAAACTTAATTCTAAGAGTACTTAACTTTTGAATACGTGGCTCTGTTACTTTATTATTCTGATAATGTATGGAATTACCTAAACTTTACATCTGAAGAGAGAGTCCTAGACAGATAAACAAACATTAATTGATACCAGTCCACAGATGTTTTCTTGGTAACACTGTTGAGTGACCATTATTTGTTTGTTTGTTTATTTGTTCTCATTCATTGCCTGATAGGCCAGCCTGCTTATCAGTCATCCCATGCTCATTTCCCTTAATTCAAGAGATCAAATACACCACCACAAATTCCCTCCTTGACCATCCACAGCCACCACTCAGTAGCAATGCCTCAACTTAGCAGGAAAAAGAGTGGATTGGCTGATAAGAGAGAGGCTCAGATCTTGCAATGGTCTTCTTACAGGTTTAACAACCAAATGCAACAGGAATGAGTGAAGAGATCAAAGACACTGACTGTGGTTGATCAGGACAGGTGTTTGTGGTGATGTTTTCAACAGATGGAAGTTCCTGTGAGAGAAGAAAAGAGACCCAGGTTATATCAGCCAAATGTGACGACTCCTCAACCACAACCACTGCAATCAGTTACACTTTTCTCCCTGTTGTAAAGTGAAGTACATGCACACACACAGGTTTTTCATTTGCATCTGAAAGAGAAGAAATGCTACCCCTTATGGGAAGAAAAAGAGATGCAAAAGAATGAGAGACCTTTATAGCACCACTTTCGTAACAGAATTCTGTTCTAGAGTGATTTATTTCTGAAGAGGAAAAAAATGCAAAGAACTTGGAACATACACACAAAAGTCCCTTCTCGTTGAAGGTTGTCTATCGTTTCATGAATCACATGTGATGGATGAGATTTATGAATTAGAATCTGCATCAAAAGATTTACAACATTTTAAATTAGTTATGACATCTTCTCGTCTGTGAGCATAAACTTTCAACAAAATATCTATATCATCATCACAGAAGCATGGCCAACCCAGTTCATTCATTTCATTGCAGCACACTCAGACCCTGTCACAATGTTTGATGAATTCTTGAAGGAATGGGCTTCAGATCAATTAAAATAAACACCGCAAGCTGATTTATCAAATGTTTTCTGAATGCTCTCAGAAAATGTCAAAAATCTGATCCATTGACAGAGAAGAGTCAGAGAATCGTGGCAGCCTATGGGATCACAAGACCTTTTCAAAACCATCATAAATCACTGCAGAAAACAAATGGGGCACCATGTGATAAGATTTCTTCTGACAGCTTTGTTTCAACAAGACATATATGAGATAAATGGATACCTTCATCTATGCCCAATTGTCAGTTTACAAAGTTCCAACTTGTCAAATTGTAAAATACACTACATCCAAAGTAATATACCTTTTTGGATATACAATAGTATGATTTAAGAAACCTCTCACTATTGCTTTACTGCAATTGTAGAAGTACTTCAGTAGGCAGAAATGCTTAAGATGGACAGGTAGACAGATAGGAAGGCAGGTAAACAGATAGGAAGGCTGGCAGACAGATATGTCAAATATTACCTAGCACAGTAGTTCTATAACTGCAGCCCATCTAAAACAATTGAATTCCACTTTTAACCTGTTATAAAATCTATTTTAAATACTGCAAAGGAACTTCAATGACAAGAATCTTTGATATTTCTGTGGGGATTTTTGTATAGATTTTAAACACATTCAAAACATTGCAGTAACATGTAAATATTTCTCAAATATTAGGCTTGTGAAATTGCCTTTGCTCATGAAGTGACAGAAATCAACGCAAATATAGGGTTATAGAGCTTTGTGATCTTCAGGGTAACAAAACCAGTCTCAGAAGCCTTTTCAGGGGCTCTAGCTGCGACTAATAAAATGAAGAGCAGAGAGAAGTATTTGGAGAGTCTTGGTTACCCAAGGCATGTGCCTCTTCAAACTCTTTATCCAGCACAGTGATAATCAGATAAAGATATCAGCACAGTTTAGATCCTTTCAAATCTGATTTCAGACTTTAGCATGACAAAGGGATAATGTTGGCTTGCTGATGAATTACTTCCCTCACAAGAGCTATGTACCATAGTCTAGTGCCATGCTTTAACCATTACATTTACTAGAGGCCTTTGACATAACCAGAGAGGCTATTAGTCTACATAAGGTCTCCAGCGGCAATAGATGGAGTTGTACTAAATTGATTCTATGCGTTCCTCTTCAATCTCATGTGAAAGAGAGAACTATAAGGACTATCTCAAAGAGAATAAGTAATGTGAAAGCCAAGCAATGGATGAGAGAACCAATGGAAATGAGAAAAGGAAAGCAATCTAGAAACCAGATGTGATCATGGTGCAGGGGCTCAATCTGGTGAAGGATATCTCCCCTCAACTTCTTAAGCTGAATGAACCTCTTTAACTTCTCACAGGTTAGGATTGCTCAGAAAATAAACCAAAAGAATTATTTTCTTTAATCTCCAAGACAGAGTGCTGACGGGGAGAAGTTCAACATTGCACCTACTGTACAGTGCCACTCATTTGTGTTTTGCAAGTTTTGTTTTTAGGCAAAGCCAGTTTTGCTAGCAGTCTTTAAGCTATGAAAGAATCTAGTACTTATTTGTGTGACCAAGCATATGTAATGGTATGTACATGAATAAAAGCTAAAAGAACATGTCTTCTCATTTGAGTAGGTATCTACGGTTTCTCTTAATTGCTTCATTTCAATCCCAGTGTTCATAGAAGAAATAATCTATTAGTTTTTAATTAAAATTTCAGTTCCAAAAAATGAGGAATGATGAAAAATACTTTTTCACTCTGTGTTGATGAAAAGAAAATAGTTTTATTTATGAAACCCTTTAATCTGGAATTCCTACAGTTTAATGAAAATATGCAATATATTCATATAAAAAGAAAATACATATTTATGTTAATCAACCTAAACTCGTCTCAATTTCCTTCATCTGCAGAATAAGTGGCTGGATCGCTCTATGGCCTTCAACTGTTCTTGTACTTTGCTAATTGTAGGACTACAACTAAAAATAAACACAGAGCTGTAAATCAGCAAGTGAAGTAGGTTAATAAAGTTTGAGCACTTGGTCCCGTGGCAGACTCCTTAATTTCATCATGTTGGGTGTAAGGATGGCTTTGAATTTGTATATAGGGTAAAATTACACTATACAGACCTTTTAAGTCTGAGAGCAATATCCTTAAAAGTCTTGTTCCAGCTTCTGAGATGCATGGACTAGTACTTGAGTTTAGGAAAAGTGCTTGGCAAATTCCAGTCAAATTTTTTGACAGATTCACCTTTGGGAAAGTGAAAGTGCTGCAGGCAAGATATTTGATTAATGCCATAAAAAATAGTGATACTGGCACAGCTGGTATGTTGAGAGAAAAATTCATCACTAACTCTAAAACTGCCATGTAATTTTCTCTCAATAGTTCTTTTCCGTACTTGACAGAAGATTTGCACAGGACAAACTAGCTTGACAGAGGACAAGTCAGCCAGCTGTTGAGGTATCTCTAAACATGACAGATCACTATGTTTTAACTCAGATTAATTCACTTATTACAGGTAGACTTAAATCACTGGTCATTGTCAAATCAGTTGTCACAACTAGCAAATCATGTCAGATTTCTGAACAAAAATACTCCAAATCTTAAACAGTTGTTATAACCTCAGCCTGCCTGCTGACAGAGGAATTCCAGCAAAAAGTACAAGATAATGTTAAGTCTGTTTTCATACCACCAAGTAAAGCATTGAAAATGCTGGTCCAGTAGTATCTATGTTGTTTCTATATATTTAAAAGGATGAGAAGGACTCGGAAATATTCTAATGCAGATTCTGGTACCTGGCAAAAATGAAAATATTTCTTCCAAATTGTTTTCCCCAGCCCTGCTCCAAATTTTTTGTCTCTTTTATGTTGCTTTTTAAAAATTAATTGGTGACTTAAACTCTTATCCATTTTCTGTCACTATATATTCACCTGCACAATAAATAAAAACTTTTACTTTTTAAATATGTCCAGTATCAGTGTGCCAGAATTGCTAGATTAAAATGAAAAATCACTGTAGAAATGCAATAGCAGAAATGAAGTCCATATTTAGGGCTGTATTTCAATTAGTTCCCTCTAAGCAATTAGATAGTAAAATCAGTAATTCAGATACATCCAATAGACTTTAAAGTCTACAGAGCCTGAAGCATATTTGCAATATCAGAATTATTGATTGGATCAAATCTGTGCTATTGGATCAAATCCTCCTGGATCATAGGGAGGTTTGGAAACAATCTGAACCTTGCCATTGGAGCTCATAGTTAATCAGAAACTGACCTAGCCCACAATATGCACTGGTAGCACAAGCTATTTTGCAACCAAAATTTCCCTCTCAGGGTTTTCATATATTATGATTGCACAGAAGCAGAGGATTGATCTCCAAAAAATTTTTGTCAGACCTCTGAGGGAGACTGTTGTCAGGAGTGGCAATCAAGGGTGTCATGTGAGACAAAGGTTTTTGTAAAGACAAATAAATAATTCTTTTTCATTACTGCTATGCTAATTAAGTGTGGTAAAAGGTGTCTCAAGATGTATGTCAGGTTTTAAAGATAAGATAGGATAAAATCTCAAACAACCTAGTGTTGTCTCATAGCTGATCCTATTTTGAAGGTCAAAAAACAGAGACATTCCTGAGATCCCTTTCAGCCTGAATCACCCTGTGATCCTAGCAGTATAACTAACATTGTTATATTATTTGTTTACATCCAAAGTATGTAGGTGTCCTCACTGCCCACTCTATATATGTAAATGATACAGTGAAATTCAGTCATCCTGGGGAGCTTAGTTCCCAAAGCTCACTATGGTCATTGTATGGCATACACAGCACATCTCTCCTACCAATCCTGAGAAAGTCCAGTAATTAAACACAGCTTATACCCCTTTGCTCTGCCAGGGCAATTTATGTAGGATTGGTCCTCTCTGACCCAGTATCTCTTCTCTGTCAGATCAGCCACTAAATAATTAGCTATCTTTTATTTATTACTCCCTTCTGGAATGGAAGGCAGCTATGTGACACACATTTCAAGGATGATAAACACGTTTCCTCAGCAGTAACAGGGAGATTCAATACAGTTTAGATAAAACAAGGGATTATATATTTTAAAGACATAGAGGAAAACAGAGTAAAGTTACAGATTCCAGAGGTTTTCAGTGTACTGATGGTATTTCTAAAAGGATTTTAGTTAGATAAAGTTTCTACATATTTGAGTTAGGGACTGATACATTTTAACTTTTCTCCGTCCAGAGATAAAGAGCTTTAGTGCTGGAAGTACTTCAGTCCCTCCTCACAGAATGAAGTTCTCTTCTTACGTGATACCTTACATCCGATTATACTTATGAAAGAGTATAAAGATGTTCCAGCATAAAAGTGCTCCTAGTTATGTGTGCATTCATAGCTGGAAAGCTAATGTAAATGAGGTCTTCAAGGAAAAAGGAGTATCCTCTCTTTTTTCTGCTCTTTGAAATGATTCTGGAAAGGGACTGGTTGTTATCAGCCATTTGGGTAAACTGATTTATTCTGGCTAGAGGTTCTCACTTTACTGTTTATGGAAGCCAACTGGGAAAAGTGGATGTGAAAGAGCTCATTAGATGACTTTCTAATTTTAGTCTGGACTGATACATGAGTACATCTAGTTTTGTTTTGCAGAGTTTCAGACATACATCAAGTCAGTTATAAAATTATTTCAGTAAGTCTTCCACATTTCAAATGCTAGAGAACCTCAATCAGAACTCTGGCTCACAAACCTCTGAAGAAGTTTGTTGTGGATCTTCAGATATTTATGACAAAATAATTATGAATAATCCATTGTGTGAGAAGATGAACACATCATTTTTTAAATCCCAGCTATGTTATCTGAAAGGATGCTGCTTCTAGCTGCTTATCTCCCTCTCTACCTCATTACAGACAAATTAAGCTTCTCCTATAATGCTAGCAAAATAACTGAACTTTCCCTAAAAGGCATTTCAGTTAAATTAAGGAGAGCTGGCAGAAACTTAGCATTTCCACCATTTAAGTAACGAAGCTCATCTTAAATGACATACATTTTTGGATGTTCATATCAGTGGTTTGGCTAGTGGGTTGAATTGGGGCAGTTCTGACAAGATGATGGTACTGGTAGTCAGTTGTTGTGGCAGACCGTTTAACTAGCATGATCAAAGAACTACCGGAAATATGTCCACAGTCCAAGTGATGCAACAGAAGATTGTAGCCTACAATAGATTAGTTTTTCTAACTACACTACCCTCGATAGTCCTTGGTAGAAAAAAGGCTTTTCCATGTTTTATCTTGCATTATCTTGGAGTCCTATATAACAGAAACTGCTCCTTATCTTTCTGCTAAATGAATCAAAGCCTTAATGTTAGCTCTCATTTACAGTCTCATTTGAAAGCCTAAAAAAAGAAGGAAGAATGAAGACAGAGACACCTTCAGGTATCTTTCTCCTATTTTTCATCTCCTCTGTTGTGGATGCAGAAAGAGCAGTTGGACTGTGACCAGTTGGTTCCAGGGAAGTGGAAGTAAGGTACAATGACATTGATACAAAAGGCATATGTAACAGATACACATTAGCTAAGGTATGTTATATAAACTCATCCAACCAATTTGAGTTGTTTTAATGTCACTGACATATTTTACTATATTTTCATTTTTAAGTGCACAACAAGCAAATGTACTTTAAAAAAAAAAAAAGTTAAGGTATCTTCTGAAAACAGGTGAACCAAAACCCTCCAAGGAAGAAATCAATTAATTAAAAATCACATAAGAACATCTGCTTGCAAGCTGATCAAACTAGAAAGGTGAAAACAACGTCTGTTCTAGTGGAGGGAAGAAAGATGACAGTTTTGGGAAAGGGGAAAAGGCAAAATGTGGGTAAATGATAAAGAAGCTGCCAGATTCCACATCTTGAGTCATATTAAAATGTGAACTCAAACTCAAAGTTCAGCTCAGTGAAGCAGAAGGACAATTCTCTTCCTTAGATAAAAAAGATCTTTTTTCATCTATAGCAGGTGACATCTGACTTGTGCAGATGAGCCACTAGCCACTTCAATACCTATAACTTGAAAAATTCATCAAGATCCAGGCATGCTGGCTTGGATTAGCCACATAATCTTGACAAACCCTGTAGAGAGCTGCTATTTAGTATAGTTGATGCACAAAATATCAAGCAGCCCGTATTCAACTATAATGAGATGTTCTGTATAGGAGGACTCATGCAGCACTACAGAATGAACACTACTGAGAATAACCACAGGAATGAACCTTGCTTACATATAATATCTATGAAATTATATGCACTTAATGATTCAAAACTAGCCTTTTAGAAAAAAATATTCATGTATTTTCAATGAATGTATTCTTTGTTAATACTTTTAACTTGGTCATTATTTTCTCTCATATCCCATGAAGCTAAGTGAACTCATTTAAATATATTTTGTCTTTAAAAAGGAGCTATTTTTAGGGTTTATTGTTTTAGACTTTAGTTGATCAAATCCTTGGGTTTGCAGGAAAGAGTAAGCTTCCATACATAATTGTTTGCAGGACATTTTTTAATCTGAAGACATTTTATGTACATATGAGAAGCTTAGTGAAACTCCATCTCATTGTCTCCTTTATACTACGAACAATGTTTCAATAGCAAGGCCTAAATATATGTTTAAATGACTACTGTAATAATGCTAAGCTATTTGACTGCTTCTTAAGTCAATGCACTGGAGCCTTTGTTAAACCCACGCAGCTCACAGTGTCTCTTGCAAAGTGACATATGTCTCCTATATACACAGACATCAGATGAGTCTAATTGAAAATAACACAGATTCAGCAACTGACAGCTTATTGTGGCTAAGAGGGGAATATTTCTCTCTAAACTATTCCTGCTTGCATTCTTCCCCTCCTCTTTTGGAAAGGAACTATTCAAACTGGTATCTTGCTGATTTTTTTTTTTTTTGTCACGAAACTGCATTTTTTTGGTTTAGTTATGCTACATTTACTGTTACACCAGGAAACAGGACACACCTAAATGATAACATGGCACCTCCTGGGTGACAGTTTTACAAGATATGCACTTGATTTTTGCTGCAAATGCTGTTATCAGTTGAGAAAGACATACTCTGCTGAAGGTGATGCTCTGTACCTAGAAAGTCGGCACATCCCTCCAGTGTCCACAGACTTGACACCTGTGGTTTTATCAGACTTATGACTGACATTTTAACTTCCATTTAACATTTTCATCTCTTTTATGTCAGTAGAAATTCTTGTCATTGTCACCTGAGGGAGAGGGCACTAGCAGATAATTTTTAGTAGACCAGTACTTCATAGTGATGTTCATAGTGGTATTTATAGTGAGCGTAAGTGCAAATTCTCAGCACACTAGCTGTTTTGCAGTAAGACCCTAAGAATGCCAAAAGAGTGGCCTTTATACTGACTAACATAAACATCAGATTTTCAGTATCAAAATTGGGCTTCTTAGCTTCCTAGGCTTTATCAGTGGACAGAGAGGGAAAGTGAAGAAACCAAAAGACAGGCTTCTGCTCTTAATTCTGTAACTCGTCTTCCTCTCTTCTTGACTATATTGGAATCATTACACAATCTAACTTTATTCACCTGAAGTGCCAAAATGAGAAAATACTAATCCTAAGAAAGGACTTACAAGAATATCCACCCAAGGAGTTGTGCACTGAACAGTTTATCTGACTGTCCCTGGCAGACCAAGGAGAAACACTGCTATCTGGAGATATTACACCTTGGCAACAGGATATCAGAGCCATCATTATTAATTAAATACCAAGGTATTTTTGAGCTTATTGCTGAGACATTAATTCTGTTCCATTCTTAAGAGCAGTAACAGAAGTTGTAAGAAAATCTCTGTAGCTCCAGAAGCTGGTATTTATGGTCTGAAAACTCTATGTGGAAATGTAACTATTAGGAATGTATGTCAAGTGCTCTAAGCCAGGAGCAACTCTACTGTGTCAGTACACTGGAGACACTCTTCTTTTGCATATCTCTTTTTCTGTGGCTCTTTGGCTGACACATTGTTACACGAGACTAGGAGCTGTTTATATACCATCAATAATAGGACAGGTGGAGGCAAATGGCTGTTGTAAACAACTCTAATTAAGTGACCTCAGAACAGACCTGGCACTCAGGGAGGGACACTGGTTTAGTGTTTCACCATGTACCACAGTGTACTTAAAATTATTTCCTGGTTGATAGATATTTGGCTTGGTCAGGAAGTCACCAATGTTCAGCAGGGCTTCCAAGGTGACTCTTAAAAAATTGTTAGGCTTTATCTTTTTTGATTGAAAATCATAAGTATCAACCAACAGAACCAGCCAGATAAAATATCATAGTAAATGTCATGCTGATCTCAGACCAGAACCACTGTTAGCACTGCCTGAACACATTAATCATTAATTTTTTTCACGGAGGAGAAATGCACTTAAATATTTCCTTCTGACTTTTGAGGTATGCCAGATGTCATCTTTTTCTATTGAAATAGAAAATGGCATGATAATTAGAGTTTATTTTTTCTGTTCTATTCTGTACCTGCATGTTCTCACATAATACAGTATTGACTAACTACAATAAAATAATGTATGAAAACAGAAACAAAATCACTAAACCAAACAAAATAGGTAAAGCCTAGAGGATATAAACCAGAAGAGAAACAAATGAGAACTAAAGCAAAATCATGTTAAGCTTGGTGTGCTTTCCTTTAGTGTCTAAGAAAAGATCTAAACCATCTTGAAACTTCTCAAAATTAAACATATCCCAAGGGATGCTTATGCTACCACACAGGAGAGAGCTGGAATAGACTCTGATCATAACAGATTAAATTAACTTTTCTAAAGCTTAAGCACAACCTCTGAGCCACAAACAGCTATTTTTACTCACTTTCAGGTTAATAGTGTAACATCGTCTTTCTGTATGTCAGGCTAGTTCCATGGCCCTTGTTGTGATGTGCCCACTTTTATAACTGCATTAATTCACTCCCTTTGACAAAAGACTGCAGACTCTAGACATGGTCAAAATGATGTATATTTCAGCTTTCATATATTAAGCAGTACCAACAGAAAGTGACGTTCTTAAATCACAAGATATGATGCCTCTTAAAAAAAATCTTGGTAATCCTTTTTAGATTAGATATTTTAAACTGTAGACTATAACCTGACTGCCTGGTCACCTGATGTCCCTAATTTATGCTACTTTTCATCTCTGAGCAATAGATTCAGTTCTTGTTAGAATTTAAAAATTTTAATACTCATGCTGGTGGGATCCTTGACATCTAAGTCTGATACCCTCCAAAATATTACAAAATGTTCCAGAATTCTTATTTTTAATTTCCTACAATTGAACTGTAAGCTCTCAGGAAATGTCTTTGAGTTGCTTTGTTTTCACCTAACATCTGGCACAACTGACCTCCTTCTTCATCAATAATTAGGCAATGACACAGGAAATATGATTATGATTCTTACTTTGGTTTTGATTAAACATAAACTTGCAGCTTTCCATATCTAGTTTTAAATATTTCTAGAGACTCTGGACTGATTTCTGAACTTTTGATTGAAATTCTATATGGCTATATGATTATAATATTTGGCCCTATAAAAGGAAAATGCTTATAATTTTTTTAAATCAATAGATTATGATCAGAATTACCAATGTTGATAATGCAGTAGCAAGAAAAAAAAAAGTATTATTAAAATAACACTGAAAATGTTGCTATTTCAGCCACCCTTGGCAGATAACCAAACCAAAGGACTCATTTGAAACAGATTTTCCTCCAGCCCATCCTAGGAGCGGTTAGTAACATCCCTACAGAAATGCTCTGGTGACTTTACCAATTTTAGTTCTAAGACTGAAATATGTCCTTTGTAGACCTAATGAATGACTGTCTGCTAGAAATGTTCTCTTACCTTTATTCTTAACTCTCCTTCACCTTTGAGATAGCTCTTGGCAATTTGCATAATAAGAAAATGTATAAATATGTAAAAATGTTTGTAATATGCCCTCTGATAAAATAAAAACATTTTAGTATGGGTAAGCAAGAAAAGAAATAATAATTACAATACTAGATAATAGAAAAAAAAGCAAAACTAACTCAAGGTTTCTCACTACCTGTATCTGAAAGCCACATAAAAAATATGCTGCAATCACCCATTGGATTTTTCCTCTTTTAACAAAAGCAATTTTATTCTTTAGAAAGCATTAGCTTCTCTCCTAACTAGTACACTTCCAAGCAAAGGAAAAACAAGAAATGGGATAATTTCAGCGGGCAGTGAGACATCAAAGATCTTCATTGTTGATTTTAAAGTCATATACACCTTTTTCACAACCAACACCAGCTCTGTCTGCTAGATAAAACACTTATTTTTGAGACTTGGATCTGACTGGCTCAGTTCTATCAGCCATCTTCAATATTTTATTCAGTATACAAGGAACTGACTTATCCACAGTGACATTACCCAAAGGAGTATATGGTTCTTCCTTAGCCTCTTTGGAAGCTATTCTTCTCAACTGAGCCAGCCTAAATTGTAAATTATTAGGAACTTACTAATTAATTGTTTGGCTTGAACTTTCCTTCTAGCTCCCCATAAAAAATTATTTCTTCATTGCTTATCCCTCATTAAAATGCATATTATTGCTTTTCCTCCCTTTTATCTACACCTTTGTTGTTGCTGTCTTTGTATTTCTTCGTGGGTCTTGTTGCATTTAGAGGCCTTCCCAAGAGAAAGAACGGGACAAGTCTCATTAATTTAGATATATTTGTTTTTTCTCTTCATTTACTTACAGGTGTCTACAGGAATATGAAAGTGGATGTAAATGTTATTTGTTTTCTAAGATGAGCTTTAATTGATGACCCTAATCTGAGAATGTGGTCAACTGTATACTGTAAAGGAAACAAAGTCTTTAAATTGAAGTCAATAGAGCATTTATTACAGCAAGAGGAGGAATGGAATAAACACTCTAATATGATGGTACTTTATTCAGCCATTATTAATCGTCATCAATATTTGGAGAGCATTAAGCAGTGCTGACTGAATGTGAGATGAGCTAGTCCCAGCTAACTCTTATATCATACAGAGTCTAAATTAGGCTTTTCAATAATCAGTGCTTTTTAATGGCTAACCAAAGATATTCATGTATTGCCCCTGTGTCCTTTATGAGTTCCATAAATAACTAATTAACCTCCACAACAAAAGTCAGCATTAAAGTAGGAGGCAGTCTCTACCAATGATGGGCATCTAAGAAAACATCTGAACAACAAGAAGCTTACACTCCTCTTTTTTTTGCAGTGCTCTCTACAGAAATTAAATGCTTATTGACTCCACGTTAATATCCATTTAGTAATCTGCCATTTTTGTTTGTTTTAATATAGCACTCAGTTTTACAGTAGAAAGGAATTATGCAGTTTAAAAGTATGAATATTAAAAAAGGATATAATTAAATCTGTAGCCTGAAACCTCTGTCTAAAGCTATAATGACAAATTTAGTCCGTATTTATTATGATGCACAAGGGACTTTAACTAGATCATTAGTTTATATGCCTTACTCAGTAGCGAAGTTCTAAAACTTCACATTTTGCATATTATTACATTATTCATTTTTCCAACTAGGCATAAAATATGGCTTCCCAAGAGTACAAAACCTAATTCTTCAAAATATACAAAGATAGCAATAAAATGATTAAATTACAACTCTTACATCTGTTCTTCTTGTCTGATTATAAATTAAAATGTTCAAAAACAGAAGAAAACAACACCGGTAGCAAATATGTTTCACCTGCATATCTTTTAAGAATTAAAAAAATTGCCAAACTCTATCTCCTCAATTACAAGGGCTATTTGCTTATCCTCTTTCCCACAGGTTGTTGTGGGGTTTTTTGAGAGGTCGTGCAATAGAGTATAATTTGACCATAGATTTAAAAATCACTGACTCTGACTGATAACATGGATTAGCTGCTGTGAACTCACCAACATAGTTACTGAGAAAGACTGATCAAAGAACTCAATGAGATTTCTGTCTGTATGAACACATTAGTTTGAAAAACCCATAAAATGTTATGTCTGTCAGGAGAAAAATATAAAATGCTATTCTAAACCACTACCCATCATTGCAAAATGCTGCTCGGTGTTTTCTTTATCAATTACACATTAACAAATCTTTAATCCAATGATGGAAATGCACCAGTGCAGGTGACACTGACAAATTATCCTTGGCACAGTCTTTGAACTCATAACACATTTCAAAGAAGACTATCTTGAATATAAAATGCATGAACTATTAAATTACAATGCCTCCTGAGAAATTTAATTTTAGGGAGCATTACTAGGAAATTATTATTTTCTGACAAATATTTGAGAACAATAAATGTATTTTTAAATCTACTCTTCTGCCCACCTGGAACTACATTTGTTTCCTTAAAATCCTGAAACTCATAGAAACCAAATACCTAAAGAAATTGTTTAAATTACTGTGGTCATAATGTCACTGAATCAGCATTATGCAGCAAGGCATTATCGGATACCATTGTAGGTGTCTGTGGATAAATTAGAGGAGCAGAAGTTACGAATGAGTGCTCCTTGAATGCTTCTGAACCAATTGAGTTCTCATCAAATTGAGATACCATACTATGTTTCCATACTATATTTCATCTATCTTGAATGGCTGTATTTACTCTAGATGAAGATTACTCTGTATGTTCTTTTGACATATGCCTTCCATATACATTTTATGACAATATCAAAGATGTCTTTTTTTAATTTTTTTTTTAATCATGGCTACTTCAATTCCAAATTGAAATGTAAGAAATAAAGAACTGCATGAACTTGAACAATCAGAACTCTTTCGGTTACTGAGCTGAATACATGTAAATCAGCTTAAAAAATGTCCCTATAAAATTTAACTTGCTCTTTTGAAAAAATAAATTTCCATCCAGTAATGTGTACAAAATAAATCTAAAGGATGCTTTGATTAAATTAAGAGCAAATAATAAAAAATAGATGAGGAAAGAACTTAGAAAAATTTGAGAGCTGTCACATGGAAGACGGCTTTTTGATAAAATATTCCTGTTTACAAGACTGCCTTTGATTTATGTACTAATAGCTTGAAAATCTACCTCATTCACCCAGTCTGCAGGGGGAAAAAAGAGAAAGGGGAAAAAATAAAAGAAATTGGCTTCATTACAAGATGTCCCTTGATAAATAAAAACTCGATCTGGCCTCTGTCCACTGCTGTTCTAAATGAGCCCAGTCAGTCTGGCCCATGTTTTTTCATTTCATTTTCTCAAGCCAAATGACTACCATCTGCTGTCACAAAGCTGTCACACAATCAGTACTGGAAGATTTCTAAGGAATATAATGGTTGAAGAATGAATATATGACATTCCAGCTCTTATCTAGCAGAGAGAGAACAGCAACCCATTTGAAAGGAAACAGCAGTGGTGTTCTCCCACTTCTCAGTAAGTGCATTGTAATACAAATCTTTATTTGGGCTCAAGACGTTGACAGGTCAATTGAACAGAATAAGTCTAGTTTATGATGCAGTTGTCAGAAGTGGTTAAAGCAGGAGTCTGTTTACCAGCGCCCTGAGATATTCCAACAATTTTTCTTGCAAACCAGCACCTTGAGGTTAATTACTTTACCAATTTGAGTAAATGGCAAGCCATATTCCCATCTGTCTCCATTAGTTCCCCACTATTTCTCAATTTATGATGACTGAGGTCAAGGCTGTGGTACAAAAGAAGAGCTAATAAAGCATGAATGGAGTAATTTTCTGTTTATACAAATATGGTAGCCGCAGCATAGATACGGAAGAGACATTTCAGAAATGTATAGTCTTTGCCTTGAAATCTCTGAGTCCTAACTGTACTTAGAGGAGTGAAATGAATTGCTGTTTCCATACTTACGTATCTCTAAGAAAACCTGCTATGTCCTGTGCAGCACTGCACTGGCCACTTATACCCTGGCACAGGAATGAGAGACATTCTGAAAAGCTTACAACAGTTGAGCTCTACTAAGGTTGCTTGCTCACCAAAGGCAAGCTGCCTGGGAAAGTAAAAAAGAAAAATCTCTTTATTTTGGTAATAAAATGCAGCATTACTGAAGCTTTTCTGCCTCAAGTAAACATTTCTTGCTATCTATATAGGATTTAGTGCTGGAATCCCTTAAAAGCTATTTAGCAGTGTGACTGATTTAAGAGCATCTCAAGGGACAATACCTATTTTATTTCTGTTTGTTCATTAAAACACTGTGAAGGTTTACTCCTACATTAAAAAGCACAGATCTTCTTTTTCAGTTTTAAATTTAGCCACAGTTATTTTCTATTCAAAAAAACTTAACATGTATCACAAAAGCCTTAGATAAATAACTCAAGGAAAAATCTCCAACAATTTTCAGCAACTGTTAATAAATATGCTAGATTGATAAATTCTGTCTAATCTACTTTGTCTAAAGAGTGGCAGTCTAAAAATAGAAGATAATATTTTGGCCATTTGCGACAAATGGCAGAATTACTCATTAATTAAACACTACAATAAAATAAATTTTGCAGCAAATGAGGCGTAAAGCACGTATTTTACCATAAATGATTCAAAATAGAATGGAAGTAATAATGTTCTATTGCGATTTGGTTAGTGTAAAAATTTTAATCCATGACATATCCATCAGAACCCACAGAAACCCATTAAAGTGAAGCAAATAATTAAGTACATATGCATATTAATTTCTGTAACAGTCTACAGGATAATGTCTTTTCAGACTACTATATTCATCCCTAAGATGAGAACAAAAGCCAACCAGTAAAGATGATGGAAAAAATTATCAAAAGAACAAAACTGACTATCAACTCCACTGATTTCCTAGGAAGTCCAAAACTAAGATTTGTATTTACAATAGTCAACATTAAGAATCAATGAGCACATGCTGTTACCAGTATTATCTTAACAGGTACACTGTTCCTCAGGACTGCAGAATATTTATCACTTCCTGTTTCTCAAAGAAGCAAACTGAAATACAGAGAAGGTTACAGAAGTTAACTCAATTTAAAAATAATATTACCAACCAAATGACTTGAGTGCCAAATACTGTGTGTGCTCCTAGGCCAAGCTACTTACTACATCACTTTAACAATGAAAGAGGAACTGCAGTGGGCACCCAAAGTGCAAAAATGCTGCTTTATTGGAGGCACAGGGCATAGGAAGTGTTCAAGTGTAATAAATGGTGACTTCTGACTTTATAGAAAGAGCTTATTATTAATATTCTACTGATATCTCTAATTAGTAAAGTCAAAACAATGTAATAATTATGTCATGATATTTTTGCAAAGTCTTATGAATGATGCCCTATCTTGGGAATAGCAGAGAATTTTCTAATTTTGCTGTTCAGTAAATCACTTGTAAAAACACAGAAAAAAAGTGGAAAAAGTATTCTGATCAGAAAGAGACTCTAATGGCTTGCAATATATTTTCTCATCAATGTACATATGTTCTGCTACAAGAGGAATATTCCACTTCTGTAAACTTCAGTGTTTAAGACAGAGTTTTGCGATACGTAAGTGAAAGGTCAGGAATCTAACGTACACAGAAGAAAAGTATTTTGAAAAAAGATATCTTGTTAATATACAAAAAATGTATGTAATCATTCATATTCAGAACAGTACATTGTGTTTACACATTAAATTCCAGGCATAGCAATCTCTGTCTTCTTCAACAGACAGCCTAAAACGGCATTAATTTTAAGAAGAAATTTGGCTTTTTTTTTTTTAATCATTGAGCTCAAGTGAGATGCAGCACTAAACTAGTAAGATAGTACCAAACACTGCCATTCAGTTTACTGTGAGTAAAATAGAAATGGTACACACAATAAATGAAGGAACAGAGGTCTGGGTTTACTATATACTTTCTTTGACATCTTGAGAAAGTTAGTGAGGCCTTCACTCAACTCTAGTTAAATCAGTTCTTGTGATCTCATAGGGTTTTGGATCTGTCTAACCCATATCAACACTCCTTATTTTTTCCATGTATAAAAACAAGATAATTATGTTTATTTCAGGTGAGGAGGTAGCTGCTTTCTCCATGAAAAGTTTTAAAAAGCTCTTTCCTTCTTGTGGAAATAGAGGAAAAATTTATATACAATGAAAGTTGACTGGAATAGTGAATTATTTTTTGCAGAAACAGATGTAGTGAAATCAGCCTATTGGTTGATGAATAATTTTCATGGTATATTACAGAATATTCCATTTTAATCCCTAAATGGTCCCACAATGTGAAGAAAGAGAAAAGAAAGATGCATAGTAGGCTACATAAATTTGTCAACACGAATACAGATGTGACTGAAACCCCTGGGAAAAAAAAAAACTGTGAAAGTTTGTTATCAATATTGAAGAAGTTTTGTGATTTACTGAACAAACACAAAGGTCTAAACAACCTCAAGGGAAGATGAGAATGAAATTCAGAATCCTTTAACCCATGGGAACTGTCAGAGGAAATGTCATTATCAAGTTATTGATACCTGAACAACTTTAAGGCCACACAAAGGGGATTGCCTATCTCCCAGAACCACTATGAGAATTCCACAAACTTGTTATCCTTGTTCTATTTCAGAAGAAGAAGCCAACAAAACCCACAATTCATGTACATCCTTTCTATGGTATCCCCAGATCATATTCAATGTGAAGAGAAACTCTCACTGTCACATCCTATATTTTTGCATTGCCATCCAAATATCTCACAATCTTTCATGAGCATTAAAAACTAGCCTGAAATAGAGTTTGAAAAATGTTTCAGAGGAGTGCATGTGAAAAAAACATAAGAGAGACTTTCATCAACTACTTGTTTCACATTGGCAGGACATGCCATCTTGAGAGTACTACCTAATCCTGCTGTGACTTCATCCAAGAGAACATGCCAGTAAGACCTTGAGACCCTCAAGAGTGACTGTCCTGGCCTTGTAACATGACTCACTGAGTGCTAAGCATAATTGGAAGAAACCCAGGAAAGTAATTCCTTTTCAGACCTGAGGTTGAATCTCAACAGGGAATTTGGATGTTAAAACCATTCTCTTATTCTCTAAGTCACCCAGACTCCTCAGCATTTCAAATTGTAATCACTTTTTGTTCCTGCATTTCAGTGAATGAAGTCACAGAACAGAGGGGTTTAGATGTTTATCAAAAATGTTCTGGAATGTGGAAAGTCACTGCAAATCCCTTGGGTTACACTGGTTCATCACCTAACTAAAAAAATAGCCAGCATCAATGTATAGGAATATTGCAATGCAGCATTAACAGCTGGAAATTTCTAGTATCAATTTAATTAAAAATCCTGATGTAGCAACTGAAGTGAAACGGTAGTTAGCATTTCAAAAACCTGCAAGCTACTACTGCAAAGCTGGATTATCACAGCCAAGAGAGACTAGAAACTAACAGGTCAGTGATATGCAAACTTAAAGAAAAAAAAATTAAAATTATACACAGGTAGGACTGTCTTAGGGCTGCATTCAAATCACACCTGATTTCAGCTGCCACAATTTTTGCTACAGGATGAAATGGAAACCACCTTACAGGAGTAAAAGGGTTGCATCCAGCTTCTAATTTGCAAAGTACATCTGCTTAATAGAGCATTTTTACAGCAGCCTCATAATTAGAAAAACATGGCTTGTATTTGTCCAACTTCCTAAATAATAAAAAAAGCTGTGGCTTTATTTTTAAAACACTAATTATGTGACGGGGAAAAACCTTGACTTTCTGAGAACAGGCTCACCTTAGGCAAATAATTTGTAAGATGAGTAATAAAATAATGTGGAACTGTACAAAGGCTTTATGAAACACATTTGGTGCTCAGAACTCTGACTTCTCCTGTGCTTCAAATTTGCTTCTGATTCTTGTACTAGCACTGCATAGAGCAAAAGATGCAACTTTTTCAGGTGATAAAGCAACAAGACATATTAGCCTCCTTCTCTTAAGAATTCCTAACCAATTCTTAGGTTAGGAATTCTAACTGTATCTTAAAAAATGTCCTAAACATTCTAATGATTCCTACAGAGAATCTGTTCAAACTTGTAAATGACTGCTGTGTGCTTTGTCACAACAGAAATGTCATCTTTGCTGCAATTTGTGGTAGGAAGATAGGGTATGCTTTCAGCTCCTTATTGTCCTACCTGTAAAAGAATTTAATGCACCTGATCATAATTTACTTTCAGATTTGCTTCACTTATGATATCTGTCTTATAAAAAAAAATTAGGCACAAGCAGTTCTATATATATACCAATTTTTACTGCTTTTCTGGAAATAAAAAAAAAAAGCAAACACAAAATCCCAACTTCATATGAATACAAGCAAAGTTTGTTTGCAATCTCTGAATACTTTGGACCTTAGAAGTTATAGTGGCAGAGGGGAAGTCTACCAGTAAAAACAGGGGAAACAGCTTTAAAAGCTAAAACTTCTAGAACTAACTCAACCTAACATTGTTCTTCTCTCTTTCATCTTAGGAACTATGTTAGGAGAGAACGGGTTTGACACAGAAGAATGTCGAGATACTAGAGAAAACTCAAAGAACAAAGAAACATCTGTTAGTGCTTCTCTGCTTTTCCAAGCTGGATTCCAAATCTTGAGGTATTTAGATTTGATACATAACCTTGATTTGAGGTAATTCTCTGGACTCAGGCTATGCATATACTCATTGAATAAGCATGACTCAACATCTCTTGGCAACATGGCTGCTGAGTATAACCTGCTGGTCACTATTTCTTAGTAAATAAGTAGGTCTTCTTTTAGAAGCAATAATTTTGTACTTTTGGAACCCTACACTGGAT
The DNA here is from genome assembly GCF_028858725.1 of Colius striatus. Classification (NCBI taxonomy): domain Eukaryota; kingdom Metazoa; phylum Chordata; class Aves; order Coliiformes; family Coliidae; genus Colius; species Colius striatus. Next base: position 18,761,444 of record NC_084764.1, on the reverse strand, counting down.
TAATGAAATAACTTTTAAACTTTCTGTTCATATTAAAACAGGAGACTCAGAAGTTCATGTGAAGTTTCAAGACATTAATTTACAGTAGCCCGCTCCAAACACAATCACTGTTCATAAGCATCTCAGACAGCTGTAGTTTTTAGAAATTGAGCTAAAAAGATGGTTCACATCTTTTTGGCTGCATAAGTTTTCTTACTATGCTAGGAATAATGTGATGTGAGAGGTTTCATTGTGTTTTCTTCCCTTCTGGAGCCAAATACAGCTGTTTGAAAATGAGCATGACTCTCGCTGAGTAGGTCAGTGAGAGAAATTGTGAGCTGAAGAAATTAGAATAAGTATTATTTCTGTCTGCATTGAGAGCTAAACAGCTCTCATTGTCTGAAAAATTAAAGGCATCAGGTACTGAGTACCCTGAGTACTCTGAGTTGTAGTCAAGACCTCCATCATTTTACTTAACACCTATTCTCAAATCCACAGATTTTGTTGGTTTTGCTGTTGGTCATACTCATATTTTATCATGTGTTTCAGGAATGCAGAAAGGAAAGTAAGGAAAGATACGGCATAACCACCACATAAAGACATTTGCCAGGCCATGGATTAGAAGCTGTTTGGTAGAGAACTGATGTGTTGCAGAGGCAAAGATTTCACCTGTTTCTATGTTGTGACTGTTGTTTCAGTGTCAGTAACTGACACAGAAGGTAAGTATCCTTGAAATCAGCACATTAATATCTCGATTGCTGCCACGCTTATATTTAATGCTTTCATATTGGAATCCTGGCAAATACCATTTTTTCCAATGATTTCTTGTTGAAACTTCTCAGTCTGTGAAACCGTCATTTTTAAGAGAAAGAAAAAATCCTTTTATAGATTACTCCTTAAAGTCTCTTCTAGTTTAGCAATTCATCAAAAGCACTGCATTCTGGCTATTCTGTTTTTTTACTGTTCCAAGTAAAGGGTGAGCAACTGGAAAAGCAAACTGAATATTTTTTTTGTTCCCTGTATACAATAGAAAATGCAGATTGTGTCTTAAGATGTGGCACACCATTTCCTACAGGGAAGTAAGGCACTCATCTGATGCTAAAACGGCATAATTTTTCTTTCAACGGCTAGATGGCGGGATGTAATCCAAACTCTAAACTGGCAGGGGGGGTTGGAATGTGGATAGTAATGCTGATTTGATAGCTGAGCAATGAAATCTCCTGTAGGTTAGTTCCCATGAAAGAACTAATAAGGGCACTTGTTTTCAATCACAGATGCTCTCTGCTCAGTCCTATTCTGAAGTGCTTTATTCAGAGTTTCCCCAATCAATATTTTGACTTTGAGAGGCAGAGCTATTAGAGGTTGTTTAGCTTGAGAGCTGGAATGCCAGGTCTTGAGCCAGGCAGCCTTCTTCTACTGTTTGTGAAATGAAGGCAAGAGGAAAAAAGAGACGATGCAAAGAAACAGCATACACTCCCAGACTCAATAGTGATCTTTCTATTATTTTATCCTTTGTTAAACATATTTTCTAGATTTTAAAACATGCAAAACCAAAGCACTGGAGAAACATCCCATGGAGAATATGGTCATAATATTACAACTATTCTCTAAATTAAGCAACAGTTTTCTGGTTATTCGGTTCAGGAATGCCAGTTTCTCTGTCCTGGTTAATACCAAACACTATTCCTTTAACTATTACATAGAGTGATTAGCTAGGTAAGTCACAATTTGGCATTTTGTGCCAGGCTGGGAGGAAAATATAACAGGATGGGGATATATATATTAAAAAAATATATTTTTTTTAGGTATCTCATGAAAGGTTTCAACTTTAGTTCTAAGCTGTAAAATTATTCTAGCATGATTCATGAATAACTCAAAATCTAATTGAAGCAGCTGTTTGGTTTTGTTTCTCCTACCAAAAAAAAGGCAAAAAAGCTGTTCTACTAAACATGCACATACTATGAGAAAATATACTGTCTCACCACCACAGAAAAATGACAAAAGGGGGCTAAACTTCTTCACAATTCAAATACTTAAGAAAACTGTATTACACAGTGTTTAGTACTTGAATTCACAATCACAGTGGACAACTGCACCTTTATCATCTGCTTTCTGTCCCCAGTAAGCAGCTCTCTCTTTTGGGAAAATCATTTGTATGGCAACTTATATTTTGTTTTCTTCATTTTGGCTTGATATCCTTACAGAAATTCTGATTAATTTGTATAAGAGTTATATTCTGTTTGATTTCCCTTCATATACCTTTGTTTTTATGATTTCATGACTTCTTAGCAACAGTACTTTGCCTTCCAAAAGATGCTCTTCCCAATACATCTTAAAATATTTGCTGGGAAAAACAAACAAAGAAAAAAGTCAGTGATTTAATACTGCTCATGTCTTGAAGACAGAAGTTTCTGAAAATGATCAGTTTGGCAATCATACATCTGTCCATCTTTTTGTAGCTTCCACTATTATAGGCAGCAATTTAAAGACTTTTTATATAAATGAAGTAAGAAAAGAAGAAAGTTCTCTGCCACTCCAGATATTTGATTTACATTAGTACAATTTTACATTAGTACTTGTCACTACTTTCTTCTCACTTCATCTTTAGGGTATTGATCATCTGCTTGTCATCTCACACACTGAGTAATGACATTGTTTTCGCAACATTCAGGGTGGGGCTTTAATGCAAGCTATTTTTTTAGGGTTGTTTGCTATCAACATAGAAAGTGAGCAGACACTGGTTACTTATTTGATAAGATGGCAAAAATTGATTGAATGAGCACAGAGCAAAAAATATTTTCTTTTGTACAGTCAAAAAGATCCTTCCACACCTTGTTCAGGGAAGCCAAATACCAGATTTTTTAAAAAAATCTTTAAAATGAATAGAAACTTAATGGTAGATACTGAAATGTAACAGATAGTTGGTATTTTCATTAAACTGATGTGTTATAAATATTTAGTTGGTTTTTTTTTTTAATAAATAAGGCAGCATTTTTTTTTGTTTTAGTATATATTGATTCTTTTGGTAGTATGGACTGCAAATTTCTGTTAAAAGATAAAGTGATTTTGCTTTAAGGAGGAAGACAGCCAAATAAGTCACATATATATTCCACATGTAAACTCTACAGTTGCCCAATTTCCTTTTTCTCTTGATTCAAAGTAGGTATTTTTGTGTGGCAAACTGTAATTCCCAATTCCTGTTGGCCATTCCTGTATGCATCTGACTGATTATTTGTTTAGTAGCGCTCGGCACACTGAACAGGGCAGGTTTGTTCTGCTGAAGACTTTATTACCCATCTGCTGCAAAGCATAGCTGTGATATAATTCATTCTATTTACCCTAAAACAAGAACAAAAACAAAATCACTTCTCATGGGTATGCAGTATTATGGGGGGAGAAAAATAATTTGACACTTCATCTTTCAATGTCTTTTAGTAGCACACAGGAAAAAAACCCATCAATATAGTCCTTTCATTAGAAACAGTGCAATAAAGCTAGTATTTATTCTCTGAAATGGCGTCCGAGCATTTAGAAGGTAGTTACTTCTCAACAACAATTAACCAGTTGATAGAAATATTTCATAATTTGAAACATTTTATGTTCTTTCTTTTATACACTGTTTTTGGCACTTCTGATTTAGGAGGGCTTTTTCTCTCCATCAGGCTAAAGGGCTTTTTTTAGGGGTGTCATGGTTTGACATGACAGCCTTTTCTGGTAAGGGGGAAGGGGCTGTAAAGATGGCTCCTGTAAGAAGTTGCTCGCAACTCTCCCCAGCTCAGAGCCAGACCCGCTTCTGGGGCTGAGCCAATTAGATGCTTCCATGATCACTTTTTAAGAAGCCGGAAGGGGAGGTTTCTTCCTCCATCTTCTTTCCTTCTTCTGCCCCTTCTTCTTTCTTCTGGCTGGTGGTGGTGCAAGGAGTAGGAACGGTGAGAGAAACAACCATGTGGACTCCAAGGCCAGTGATGAAAGAGAGGAGGAGGTGTGCTGGAGCAGAGACTCCCCTGCATTCTATGGAGAGAACTGGTGAAGCTGAGATTTATTTTCATTTCTTTAAAGACCCCGCATCAGCAGTAGAGACTCATTTTGATAATGAGCCCATATCAGGGGCAGAGACTCATTTTGCTAAAGCTGGCCCTGGACCAGGGGCAGCGATTCACTTCATTAAAGGCCCTGAGCCAGGGACAGTGATTTTGGCCGGAGGAGGCCGTGTCCCATGGGGGGGACCCAACCACTTCACTGCAGACCCCGAGTCAGGGGCAGTGATTTTCTTCTTTAAAACTATGGCCAGAGGAGGCCGTATCCCGAAGAAGGGACCCTTTATCACTATGGCCGGAGCAGGCCATGTCCTGAGGAAGGGACCCAATATCCACAGCTGTAACTGTGAGGAGGAACCCGTGACAAAGCAGCTCATTAAACTTTTGCCCAGAACCATAATTGGCAGCAAGCCCTCCCTGCCCTTGTCTTAACAACACAACAATCTTGCTTATTTTTTTACTCCCATTTCACGGGGGCATCCGCCATCCTAACGAGGGTGGGGTGAATGGGGACACCGAGCGAGAGACTGTTGTGGTGCTGCTGTGCTAGCTGGGCCAAACCACAACAAGGGGTTATTTTTGTGTTAAGCCCATGTAAATGGTTTTACTACCATGTAGAATACCCAACAAAACCATATAAGTACTTTCTCTTCAACATCCTTCAACAATCTTTCTATTATCAATCTTTACAGTATATCTTGAATAGTTACAAAGCAGGATGCTGAACACTTAGATACCACTACACACACAGATAGACTGGAGTGTGCATATGTGTGTGTTCATGCTTGCATGGAGTCAGAAGGAGTGGGTGGGAAGGAAAAGCCTGAATAACAATGATTTCAGAAAGCAGAGGTTAGAAAGAAACATGCCTTTAAACAGTGCACACAGTTGTACCTTCCTTTCTGTAATCTAGACAAAACCAAACTTGAGGATATGTGGGAAGCTAAGTATGGTATATCAATATTTATGCTGCTTGGAATTTACAAACCAGCAAGCTCCTATGCAAATATTTGAGTTATATAAAGGAAACATTGTTTGTGCACATCATGCTTCAAGTCATATGCTCTGAAATAAAGATTTCAAGAGTACAGTGGCCTTATTGAATTTTTATTTTATTTAGAAAGCTGTCATTTTCAAGGCCAAGCCTCCACTCAAAAAAAAACCAAACCACACCTTGTTTTAATGATGATGCATATTATTCATTGCATGTACTAGCTATGAATACATTTTTTTCAAAAAGGCTTAAAATTGGCTGAAATATCTACAAGCATTCCCTTCCTCCTCCTCTATAGCGATCAACTCCTGCTCAGCAATTTCTCTGTGTGAGACACTGAAATGAAGCAAATAACACATTTTTCTTTAAACTGACACGAATGGTTATTAAAGCTCTTTGCTGTATTCATAAACAATAAATGTAAGAATAACATTTTCTACAAATTCTGGATAGTTCTGCATGGACAATTTTCAGTTCTGTCAAGTGATGCAAAAGTAATATTCCAGTGTCATGTTTACAGCCATCTGTGTAGATGCAAAGTCAAGTTTGGACAGCTTTGATCTTGAGAAGGTGCAGATATTCTGATGTGAAGGATGAGTACCATGCTTTGAAAGCACACGTGAATTAAAATGCTTCATGGTCTGGGAAGAAATAGTCTGAAAGGTAAGGCTCATTTCAAAATACATTTTCTAAATACCATCAGACACTAATTAAAACAATGGTAGCCATATTTGAAAAGACTACACCTGCTAGTAAATTGTTCATGCTAATAACCTGTGAAGACACTCTACAACACGAAAGAAATACAAAACCCAAGCCAAACCCCCACAAAAAAACTCACAACTCTTCTAACTGCAAGGGAACTGAACTGCAGCAGAACCACGTAAAAAGAGTTTCTGACTTTTTGGTAAACACAAGACAAAGTTTTTCTTGCTGCTTCTAGTTATTGTAGCCTTAATGGTAACTATCATGAATGGTGTTAACTGTTAAATGGTTACAGTCATGACTTTAGTGGTATCACTGTTCAGAGAGGCTGGAAGAGGAAAAAGAAAGAAGGGGAAATGTGAGTCTCCCTGAGGTCAATAGCCAAATGTTTATATCATAAGTTCGTGATATAAATTCAAGACTCATGAGGATTATCTTGTTGGAAGAAGTAGGCATGCAAACATCATCAGTTCAAGAGTAGTAACCCAAACATAGATTCAAAATGAATAAAAATACTTTCTGTCACCTGTACAGTCCTGGTTGTGAGGGGAAGAAACTTTGAGCTTTTAATTCACTGGAAAAACTGTACCACCAGATTTTTAAAACACTCTGGAACATATATGGTGACTAAATGATTGTTAAGCATCACAGATCTCTTAGTAGCCTGTAGATAATAGCTGGTTTCTAAGTTAATAAGGTGAAAACTGTGAAATAAAAAGACATGGAGACTGAGAGTGAATTATAAAACAGAAATAAAACAGTTTTGCTGTTACCCTTCTGGAATTAAACCTGAAAGTAAAACAAAAAAATAATTTTAAAAAATTCCTTTAGAAAAGAAACATCTAATTATTTTGCATGGAATCTTCCATTTCAGGAAAGATCTTGGGATTGGATTTATAAATTTTGGCCACACTTAAATCTGCAGAAATTCTAGTAATTCATAGCTTAACTATTTCTAAATGCAACATAAATTAAATGTACCTTGAAGGAAAAATGATCCCCTTTCTTGTTATCATTCAATTACTACAGTTTTTTAGAGTTGTAATTTTAATTGGAAAACATAATTTTCCATAACATCACTTGTGTGCACAGATTAGATTTGAATTACTAGGCAAAAGCTCCTATTACTATTGTAATTTTAATTCCTTTTTTGACAGGTAGGAACTTGAGAATCTGGCACCAACTATATAAATTGAGCAGTCATCCACTCTCCTGATATTTTTTTAAGCTATATTTCCTGAGGATATTTTTCATGACCAGGTATTGGATTCTACCTGTCTTTTATAGAGAAAATATCAAAAAGCTGACTTCGGTTTTACCACTTCCATAGTGAGGTTATTTTCCATCCTTTATTTGTATAAAAATGTTTCAATATAGTACATGACTTCAAACATGTATCATGTGTTGTGAGGGTGTCTGGACAATGGAAAATGGGAAGTAATGCAGGGCTTGTGGCTCAGTTTCAAATTTATCATCTAAAAGCACATTCTCAAGTGGCTGACTAATATTATCTGTCTCTTCCTCCTATAACTAAATACATTCATGTGAAAAGTGGCATAATATGCTCACAGAGCTTCCATTTCCACCTGTCTCCCCATGATCTTAATTTTATTTATTGAAATTTCCCCTGTATATTTAATGTACAGAGAAAAGTTATTTTGCACTGCCACCATTGCAGGACCTTTGTAAATGATTCAAGGAAGTATAGCTTTCATTTAGGTTTGTGCCCTCCAGTCTGTTTATACTGGTCGATACATTTGTCTGAAAAATATAATGGATTAGCACATCATTCAACAAACCAGTCAGAAGGCAAGCTCAAGGCGACAGAGACCAAAAACTAAATTACAGCCAGGAGTAGGGACAGGCCATGCCTACAGCGAGGAAACATTGTATCAGTATAAAACCTGTGTTCTATGAGAATGTTACTGAACTGAAATGGGTGAAAAATTTACACTAGAATAGAATAAAACAATCATCTCCATGACTGAATAAGAACTATAAATTGTAGAGTTTATGACAAAACACAAAACTCGATTCTCACAAGCACTGCATGCTACAGTCACACCTCCTATCAACAACAGACACTATTGCTGTTACATAAAGGGAGTATTTTTCTTCAATTAAGTACTTTTTATATCAGAGCTTATTTAACACATTTAAATACATGGGGGAAAAAAAGTCAAAAAGCATATTGTGAAAAGGCTGTGAAAATATATTTTATTTAGGTAAAATAAATGCTTCCAAAGATGTAGCAGTAAAGCCTCAATAGATGGAAGGTCATTCTCCTTAGTGTACAGATCACATTCAAGGTGAAGTTCAGGAGCTACAATTTTTAGCATATATGTAATTAATTAAACTCTTCTGTAAGTGATCATTGTGTGTAATTTCTCCTTTTGAACCTCTGGAAGCTGATAAGAAAAACATAATCAAATCATGTTATCTTTAATTCTTGCATTGCGTTTGCGTGGCAAGAATTTGGTAGTGGCAACGCTACAGGGGTAGCTTGTGACAAGCTGCCAGAAGCTTCCCCTATGCCAATGCCAGACAGGTCCAAGATGGACCCACTATTGGCCAAAGCTGAGCCCATCAGTAGTGGTCCTAGTGCCTCTGGGATAACATATTTAAGAAGGGGGAAATAAACCCAAATCCCCACAGGTGTGAATAGAGGAGTGAAAATATGTAAGATAAACAACTTTGTTATTTGCAATAGAAATCTTAGTTTGGCATATGTGAATCAATTCTCGTTTAAAAATAGAAAGCACCCGTAATATTGCCATAGATGTCGAAGGGCATCATACCATTGTATTACAAACTTTCAGAAAATTAATATAGTGGATCAAATTCACTGGTGAGGTAGATCCTTTAGCCCAAATGGAGGTACATCAAGAAGCTGTGTTTGATATGCTTGATGCCAGAAATCACACCATACATACAACTATTAAGTAAAATCCTGAAAAGAGTTACAAACAACCTAGCAAATAATTGAGAATGAGAAGCTACCTGCAATGAGGCTTCCAAAATCATGCATTTGTGAAAGAGCCTTTTCTACAGAATGTGAGCCAGCACTATCATTCGCTTTCTCCATTTCCACTCAACTGTGCTTATGTAGCAATTAATTTCACCTTTTTTCTGTTATTTTCAGTTGTGCTTGTGCCTTAAACATGAGTGCACATATCAGGAAAGAAAACACCAGTGTTTTAGATTTCCCCCATGGTCATATCCCTTGTTTCATTTATTCACAAGATGAACAGAAGCAGATGATTTCTGTACCTCAATTTGCCTTTCTCTGCTCCTTAGCTCTCATCAGATAGAGTCACTTTGAGCACCTTGTCTAGGATTCTGAGAGAAGAGAGAACATGCCACAGAGCAATAGTATTTGAAGGGAATCCCCACACTTTTTATTTAATACTTTCTGCTGACTGTGGAGCCAAAGGAGAAAATGGAAATTAATTGTTTATATTTTGGATCAGTGATATTTTGTTTAATCTAGGTTACTTCTGCACAGGGACTATGTCAAGCCCTTACCCCATGAGGAAACCTTTTGTTACTTTATGGGTAAAATCCAGTGGCTACAGACTCAATTTGCTGCATATGTACAGTATATATCTCAGTCTCTTGAAGGGAGAGGTGTCAATATTGATCCTTTCAAAGTGTGTGGATACTGCATTGATAATCTAATTTCTATTCTGATAATGAGGTGGTTTGTAAAATCATATTTGCATAGGGATATGTCTATTTCTCATTCATCTATCCTTGACCACTGCTTTTGGGACAGTAATTTACAGAAACATGAAAACCTTCCTTATTTTAAACAAAGACCCCAACTTTAAAATGTAATGCCCTATCACAACTGAGGCCACAATGTTCAAACATAGTGAGCTTTCAATTCAATAGGAAATCTGCCTGTTTTCCTGGCATGGGGCCAACAAGAGACTGATGGGTTTTGACACATTTTTCTTGTTTTGTTTTCTGATAAGGAGCTATTGTTTGACATCAACTACTATTTTAGATGTGTAGTTAAGGTTTCTAAAATTCAGATAGTGCATATGTATATTTTAAATATATACAACAAGGGGCACTTATACACTTGAGCCATTCCTTTCAGTATAACAAATCAATTAGACACTGAACCTCATTTTGTACCTTTATAAGCACATGTAGTTTCACATTTTTTGACTGGTCAAACAGTAAAGCAGAAACACATGACATGCATTAAGAAACAAAATGGTAACACACAGTATCAACGCATTTTCACTAACAAAATAATTTTCATTTTGTGAAGGTATGTTTTTGGTCATTAGTTTTATCTCCAGAACTTTTGCTTTTGGTGATACTGCTACTGATTTTAATGAGAGTTCACACAATTCAAAAGCCCAAGCTCCAATCCCTCAAAGATTTAATTGAATAGCTTTATACACATCATTAGTTTCACAGCTTTCAATGAGAATTCTTGTGTGCATGTTTGCAGGATCCAAGCCTTTGTTATGACACATCCATCCTTTCTTCTACTCATACTCTTCTACTCATACTAACTTGTAGCATTACCTTTTGTTATCATTAATACTTAGCACTCAGAAAACTGTTTTCAGCTCCTTGTCACATTGTGAAATTCACCACTATTTAGAATAATTTTTTCAGGACATACATCTGTTTCAGACCAAATAATTTGGAAAACTTCAGTTAAGTCTCCATCTAGACACAACAGCATTATTTCAGCTCATGTTAAAGTAGTAAGATTTTCTTTTTAGCAGTCATCACACTCCTAATCCTATCAGGAAATGGATATGAAACTTGCAGATGGAGTTGCCTTTATACTAGCAAGAGCCTTTTAGCTATCCCAATAGAAGTGCACTGAAATTTATCTGAGTCATATGCCACTGAGCAAGCAACCATTGCTTAAATAGATCAATACAAACCTTTTCTCTATTTACTTCCACAATTTACAATGTCCCATGCTTATGATCAGGGGCCAAGGGTGTGATCTGTACAGTGGCCCACATGATTAAGGTATTGGTGCGATATTGCAGATGAAGAATTGCAGCCCAAATAAGAGACAGACACTCCACCAATGCTCTACATTTCTGAAGTCCCTTTCTGCTCTTGGATCCTGTAAGATGTGGATAACTTGATGGGCTGATTACCTATGTCTGGCATGCAGAGTCTCAGGGTGGGGAAGAAACCACTAAGCTGTGATGGGAACATATGCTGCCATCACACGAAAGTGTGAAATGGGCCAAATTAATACAAAGGTCTGTCTAGAGGGATTTCAGTTTCATTGGCCAAATCTCAGTAGACTCCATCCTCGGCAAACAGGTTCCAACCTTTAACAGCCAATGGTGCTGACCAACCCCCACACTTCAGTCTACCAGAGCTCTTCAGGATGCCTATGGCCCAAAATCAGAGAACAAATGTACATGCTTGGTCTGTAGGGCTGCAGCGGGACATTCCTTACTCCCTGCTGTTGTGGGACAGTGTAGGACAGAGGTAAAAAACTTGTCAACACAACCTTAAGATGATACAGACCCGTACAAGTTCACACACAGTGATATACTATTTATAAACATATATATGTATGCATAAATCTAGCTATAGAACAAATTGCATCTGTAAAGCATTCTGTATTTTGTCATTATACTACAGCATTATACAACACAACTAACAGAATTATAGAAAAAAACCAACAGCTTAAAAGCCCGTGTTTGTAACAAGTACAATCATTCTGATTTGGTTATTTTAGAGGTGGAAGGGGATGGCTAATCATTGACTATTAGCATTTATTAAAAAGTAACATTTTGTATGGTTAAATTTTAAAAAGTGAAAACCACCCATACCTTATAAGCTATGTATTCCTTTCATAGTAAAATGAGATTCTTATAGTCACCAATCTCATTAAAAGTTAAAACTGTGTCTGCTTAGCATTAACAAGGAATAAAAGGGTAAGAATGAGGTGTCTATGAGAACTATAGCTATTGACATCATTGACCTATAAATATGTCCTCTTCAAGTTGATATACAGCAATTCATTATCCCTGTTTTGATATAATTGCTGTTACTGAAAGCCCTTTACTTTCAAGTGTTAATACAATTGCAGTTCATATTTCAGATTATCTGCCAAAAAGCAAAAACTAATTTCTAAACATTTGATCATAAAAGTTGTCCTTGGCTTTTATACAGATAATTTAGTCAAATAATATCAGATAATCTTAGAGCAGATTTAAAAGGAAATTGCTAGGGACTCCATCTAAGCAGCATCCATTTGCACTTATATAAATGTACTGAATGTGTAGGAAGACTTTGACAGCTTGCCATATGTGATTTCATTCTGTAGACTACCTACTTTACCATCAAAAGTTATATCCTTTGAAGCATTGCCAGAATTACTTTAGCCTAGTAGATATGCTAGATGTGCCCTTTAAAAGCCATATCGTTTCCTTTCTACTCTGACTAGTTCAATGTAGCATCTGCTCAACTAAATTCCTTTGAAGGTTAAAACCAAAAAAACCCCTGTATTACAGCATACTAAGATGTCCAGTGTTGAATGAAGACTCTGGATGCAAGAGAATAAATATGAATTAAATGAGACTATAAAAGAGAATCAGAAAATTATCTGCTCCCATGGGAATATTATAATTATACACACATGGAATAAATATTTGCATTTCAGGATAGGTAAACATTTTATTTAAAATAATAATATTTAAATTTATACTTCTATTCCATTATGTTGATTGTTTATATGCAAATTCTGATATTGCTGTGACATGGCTGCTAATGCCATAATAAAGGATATCACACAACAACAACTTGATTCATAATAGTAAATATAATATAATATAATATAATATAATATAATATAATATAATATAAATATAATATAATAGTATGCATGTATAATCTCCCTTAAAATCTTTGGGTTTTACAGTTATTTTATAAGACACCGTTATTTCCACAGCACCTTCCCAGGTGTTCTAGATGATAATGAAGGAATAGTCCATATCATCTAGTATCACAAAGCAATTCTGACATTTTAGAAATATCTTCAGTTTTGCTTCTTTAATTTCTACAAATGCTATTTAAGATTGAAGGCTTTGCCAAAGAGCTGAATGAATTCCAGTAATTATATGATTTTCTTGTCTGCTCAATTGAAAAGGTTTCAAAACACATTAAAATGGCAGTGTCCTTTCCTAGTCTTTTGAAACCCTGTAATGTCAATTTTAATTAAGGAGCTGTAAAAGTTTCAATTTTATATCTGGTTGGGTTGTGGGGGTTTTTTTTTTTTTCAATTTCACTTATTATTTCACATGAATCTGCAGCCTCACTAGGGAGGTTGCAGACTTTGCTAATCTGCAGGGATTTATCACGAGAACATCATGAGAATGCAGGCTGGACTCTGTCTAGCAACATCAACGTCCAAATTAGGTATGGCACTATTGTGTTTGTATCAGTTAAATAGCTTCTATTCCCTTAGAACAGAATAAGCATAAATTGTTTTAAGTCTATGTGGCTTAATGGCTTTCTGTCAAATGTGTAAGATCTTTCTTCACAGTCACAGGTGTATAGAGAAGTGTAATCATATCAAAAAAGCAGAAGAGAAAAGAACAAGTATTAAGGAACCAGCTTTGATTTAGCAAAACAAAACATCTGGAACAGCCTTCATCAGCTTGTCCAATTTGAAGTGTACAAAATTCTCTCTGTGGATCTACCAAAATGCAGGAAAAAGAAATCCTTAAACATGTAATGAACATGAAAGAGAAGGCCATCGCAGTGGAGCCGTGTCTAGAAATGGGACTTTGCTTCTGTGCATTTCAGCGATTGAATTGATTTCTATTTTTAATTATTCCCATGAATTGCCTTCTGATGGGAAGGCACTGTATGCTTAAGCAAAATTAAATTTGGGAGCTAACAAGGAAGACAGACTGAATCAAAAAAAGATAGGAAACAGATAACTTTAAAACAAAAATATCATAATTGTTCACCCCTCCCAAACTTGCAACTACTCAAATGTATACAAAAAGTTTTCCACTACATTGTTTTTAGATAACCACTCTGACCCTGAAAACTGTCAGGTCGTTGGAATGCATCTCTCTCATTGGTTAGGCACTACCTCATCTACACAGTAAACAATGCAGCTGTAAATAAGGCATATAGCATTTACAATTAATGTAGGAGTCTTTAAAATGCTCATGTTAACTAAATCTGAATATATACATTTGGAGACAGGACAAAGAAATCAAGCTATTATATGACTAAAATAGTTTAAAACATGTAACCAACTTATAACCATTTAGGGAATAAAAAAAGAATAATCAAACCATGACTCATATTGAAAGTACTATTTGCTAATAGGGACAGAGGGACTGGTCAATAACTTCCAGAAAATCTCTTTACTCCCAGTATAACATAAGCATCATGTTGACATTGCTGACAGTGTTGACAATATATAGTAAAATAAGAACTATTCAAAAACCTATGAAATCTTTTCATTGACTTACAGATTGTGTATCAGACTCATGTCAGGTCAGCAGAAAAAATGCAGGAAGGACAACTATGGTTTTTCCAATTGCATTAAAGAGTTTTAAAAAAGGAAGCATTTCTTCTTACAAACTCTTAAGTCATGACTCATGACACATGCTGCCTCAATATGTGGAAGAGGTACATTTACATTAGTCCTCATATCTTTCTTATTCACACATTATAGAAATTCAACAAGAACACATGGATAGCTACAGTGTCACTCAAGGAATGTCAGGAATGTTATGGCTTTGTATTTACTACTTAAACATGAATAAGTGCTGTCCCAAAAGAGAAATCTTTCTGAAATGCAGTATGAAAGGGTATAGACTATGCCTCACTATACTAGCTACATCCTAATTCAGCAGTTCTCAGCCTAGAAGATAATCTTGTCACCCAAAAGATGGAATCTTAAACACAAAATAATTAATACAGGTAATAATTCTGTCATACACTTTATTAGTAAAAGGACAGATTTATTAATGCAAAGGCTTTAAAAGTTATCTGGAATGCAGTATAAGCATGATACACCATATTAGTTTATAGATCCATGTGATCCCACTCAACTAGAGAAATGAACCACTTTCTATTTTACTGTTTCCAAACCTCACAATTTTATTGCCAATCATGTGGTGTTTGACTGTAGCTTCAATGGCCTGGCTGTAGAGCCATGATACTCTTGAAATGTCTCAGGTATCTCTTAAATATAAAAGTAAAATTCTAGCATTTGTGGTAGCCAATGGAAAAAGAAAAGTTGAAAATGTAAAGTCATAAAGGCTGCAAAAACCCGAGAATGTTAAGAATGTTAACAAGCCCTTTAAAATATTATCATGTATCTAATAACCTGTAACTTGTCTCACTATTTCAGTTGATGCTGGGGCATGAGTTCTCAATATGAAGGACTGGTACAATTTATTTTGGTTGGTAAGGAAGAAACATCATCTTTTCACAGTTCTGATTCTCAGTTGCTGACTAGGGACAGTGTGCTGTCTCTTCTCTACCTTGCCCTTCCTGTCTGCTCACACCAGAGAGGCATTCCTCTTGTCTGCCTTGCTTATACAACTTTGATTCTCCTTACGTCCAATATATGCACATGTTTCCTGTCTCTAAAGGAGAAGATAATTCTTTCTCTTAGACTTATCCCCTCATTTCTGAAGGAAGAGATTTTCTCTCATTCTGCCTTACGTTTCAAACTCTGGGCAATGGAGGTTTATCACTTCACTCTTTTGCCACATCTGAACTCCTGTCTTTTGAAAGGTAAAATGTAGTTGTAATTTTGCCTTATCTGGTGGCCAGCAGAAGTACCTCTCTGACACATAGCTGGCTTTGGCAAAGCCAACACTGCTAGAGTATGCTGTGTGCTGGTATGCATCCTGATTGCAGACTGATGGCATAGCTTGTAACAGGGCATTAAACTAGCTTTTATGGATTCATCTGCAGGGAGTCCTTCCATGGCAGTGCCACAAGAACAATAAGCAAATAATTTCCAAGAGGAGTTGAGTTACTCAACATTAATGCAGATAGTTCTGAAGGTGTGAGCATAAAGCAGAGAGAACTTTTAGTGTGAATGCTATTGAGGAACTCAGTTGAGCAACTAAGATAAAGTACAGGCTCATAGCATGCCTGACAAGTTTTCCGATGCTCTTTCTCCCCCGTCCACTAAATGCAGAAATCAATCTGGGTACATTACTTCTCATGTTGTAACTTTACGAGGAAGTTGATGTCAGCCTCCGTGCAACTGGAGACATGGGCGGAGGATGTCTTGGATGACATCTGGTTTGAGTGCCAAAAAGAAATACAGGGAAACATGAGATTAAAATGCTAAAGTGGCACAAGTCTATTTTCATGCTGAAGATAAATGGGGAGTGACAAAGGAATATAGATTACCACTGGAAGAGCAATAACACACAGATGTGATTGTCTTGAATTTCCAGTACAAACTCTGGGGATTAAGCACCATCAGCCTTTGACTTGGGAGGTTGTCCTGGCTAGATCCCACAGCAACTCTGTGGCAAAGACATTCTCCACAGAGTTTGGAATGCTTCCCTCTTACGAATCCTCTCTTCCCAGAAAAGGATTCCTCTGTTAACTCTGACTGAAAACAGAGCAACTAATGACCTGGCCAAAGCTGTAATAATACAAGATGACGGCAAAACCAGACATATATCCTGCCCTTGTTCTGAGCTGCTTGTTCCAGACCTTGTACTTTCATATACAA
>NC_084764.1:16732500-16815000 GCF_028858725.1 Colius striatus | reverse complement strand
ATGATCATGGGAGATGTTGTAAAGGGTAACATGAATATAGCTAACATGAGCATTAACTGCTCTCTGAGAGGGGAAGCAACTCAATCAAATATCTGACTGGATATCATTAAGATGTTACAGAGCCTTGAAGAGAAGATTCTTTCTTTGTCTACCAGATAGAAATCCAACTCACTTCATTCCATACACTGCTCAGGACAGTCTATTTCAAGAAAGGCCTGTTCCTGCCTTTCCCACCCCCTCACTCCCCCCACCCCACCGTACAAATATGAATATTCTTTTTAGATTGTGCAAACAGAGAACAAGCATTTAGCGTTCAAGACAATAACTGAGTCTGCAGCATCTTCCAGTGTAAATATTGAAGAGAACACAAGGAGTATGTACAACAAGGCCAATGCTCTCCCCACATTCACCATCAAATTCTTTCCTTAGTTTCGAAGAAATGTAGACTTGCATCTTACAAGTTTATATAAGTGCTGAAAACAAGGCTTTTCCAGCTTTCACATGAGGATTGACTGATTCATCAGAAGGTTGTGCTGCCATTCGGTGGGATCTTGACCAGCTTGAGAGCTGTGCTGAGAGGAACCTCATGAGGTTCAACAAGGACAAGTGCAGAGTCGTGTACCTGGGGAGGAACAACCCCATGCCCTGGTACAGGTTAGGGATTGGCCTTCTGAAGAGTAGCTCTGCAGAGAGAGATCTGGGAGTCCTGGTTGATAACAAACTAAACATGAGCCAACAATGTGCCCTCATGACCAAGAAGGCCAATGACATCCTGGGATGCATCAATGAGAGTGTGGCCAGCAGGTCAAGAGGGGTTCTCCTTCCTCCTCTACTCTGCCCTCGTGAGGCCTCATCTGGAGTACCATGTCCAGTTCTGGGCTCTCCAGCTCAAGAGAGACAAAGAACTTCTGGAGTGAGTCCAGTGCAGGACCCCCAAGATGATCAGGGGACTGGAAGATCTTCCTTATGAGGAAAGGCTGCAGGAACTTGGATAATTTAGTCTAGAGAAGAGGAGACTAAGGGGGGATCTGATTAATATTTACAAATATTGAAATGGTGGATGTCAGGGGGTTGGGACATCCCTTTTTTCCATTATATCTATCAACAGGACAAGGGGTTAATGGGATAAAGCTAGAACACAAAAAGTTCCATTTAAACTTAAGCAAAAACTGTTTTACTGTGGGGGTGACAGAGCAGTGGAACAGGCTGCCTGGGGAGAGTGTGGAGTCTCCTTCCTTGGAAGTCTTCACAACCTACCTGGACATGTTCCTATGCGACCTGATCTAGGTGTACCTGCTTCTGCAGAGGGGTTGGACTAGATGATCTCTAAAGGTCCCTTCCAACCCCTACCATTCTATGATTCTATGATTTCAGATGAAAATTTTTGTATGACATCGTATGACATCGTATTATCTGAATTCCTACATATTCTCACATAACTTGCATTTATTAGATCTGCTAATTTCAGTTTCATCCAAAATACTCAATATGTAAGATTTTATGAAGTAAAAGTTGTTTTGCAGTCATAATTATAAGTAGAGGTAGATCATACCTGCTACTAGTGCCAGGGATTTACAGATGATCCTATAATGTAGATCAGAAAAAAAACATGGAATCAAGATGGGTTTAGTACGATACTTGTGAGTTGTGAGCCACTGGGACTGAAGAACTGAACCACATTTGCTTGCACTGTCACCTGCACTGATACAATGGAAAAGTTCAGAAGAAAATTTAGCTGGTAAATATAGAATCACACAATCATAGAATGGGGTTGGAAGGGAACTGAAGAGACCTAGAGCTCATCTAGTCCAACCTCCTTGCTAAAGCAGGTCCACCTAGATGAGGTCTCACAGGAACGTGTCCAAGTGGATCTTGAAAATCCACAGAGAAAGAGACTCCATAGCTTATCTAGGAAGTCCATTCACGTGCCCTTTAACTCTCATAGGAAAGAATTTTCTCCTCATATTCAAGTGTTCCAGCTTGTGACCATTACTGCTTGTCCTGTTGATTATGGTAACAAATTCTGACATTGTTTGAACTGCTAGAAAATTAACATGAAGAGAAATCTTACTATATTAAATACAGTTTTAAAAAAAATAAAGTATTAGTATGAAGGTTGCCCAGAGAGGTTGTGGAGTTTCCATCCTTGGAGATATTCAAAAGCCATCAGGACATGCTTTGGGAAACGAAGTCTAGGTGAGTTTATTTCTGCAGAGGGGTTGAACTAGATGACCTCCAAAGCTCTCTTCCAACCTATGCCATTCTGTGGTTCTATGAAACAAGAAAGATAAACAAATCCTCAAAACATTTTTCCTGAACTACAGATCATACTTACACTCTCTTCTTCACATCTGCATTCTACTCCCTTTTACTCACTTATGATTGCTCGCTAATAAACATTTCTCCCAAAGTACTTCGAATTTAAGGGAGAGAAAGATCTGTAACTAGCAATTATGGCAAAAAAAAAAAAAAAAGAGAAAGTTATTTAAACATACATAAGCGCTTTAAACATTTTCCATGCCTTTCTGTACATTAATGAAATAAAATGAATAAAACAACTTACATTTATATTATCGGATACTAGATTAGAATTATGTGAAGGAAAAGCACTTATATGCTGATCTTTTAGAAAAGTTGCACTTTATCTTAGTACAGTAACACAAGTTTTAAAAACAGAGTCATTTTCTCTAGTAAGAAGATAATTAAGTAACTGAAATCTGTTTTTCTGATAATGTAACATCCCATTATTGGCCCAGTCCTGTAACTGTATTTGTGTTTTGTCTCACTGGAGTCAGATGAGGTTTTTTGTGAACAACAGTTACAGCACTTTAGGTCCTAATCACTTTCTTCCAATTCCTTGTGCCATTATGGATGTGAAGCCAATTCAATGTTACATACACCCATGTGTGATAGAAAACTAGTTTTTTAGAGCTGAGAGAGGGATGTCAAGTTGCATGTCTGTTGCAATTTATGGAAATTTCAGTGAATATATTTTACATAAACTAGATCATAAAGCTTACAAGAGTTTCAGACTGTTCCTCCAGAATTGTTTATATAAAAATACATAAACCCAAATTCTTTCAGCCTATCTTCATCTTTTTTTACATTCATTACATCCTATCTTTAATAAATGATCTTTTTATAATAATGAGAGTGACAGTTCCTGATGCTGTTCATATTTCTTATTTTACCAAAACCAAAGATACCTGAATGAAGAAAAACAGTCTTTAACATTTCAAAAGTTCTTTTTAAGAGCTTGGGACAAGAGTCTCTATAATGTTATTTCAATGAAAATGTTGAGGAGTAAATAATTTTTCATCTTGCACTGTTACATGAGTAGTAAAAAAAAAGTGCAACATCAATGTATTGCGCTTACTTAAATATGATATCTTAATATTAAGATCTGAACTAATATAATGATAATTATTTCTCCAATTAATATGTAAAAGATTTTTTCTAAAATGGCAGAGACATCCTAAAAACATGATTAGCCTATACTGAAATCAATGACTCTTCAAATATATTTTCATTCAAAAAGCACTTTTGTCTATGGCAGGCTTCCATACTTTTTTAAAATTCAATTAATACTAGTTAATAACAGGAATTTTTAGAGTTCCTCCAGAATTCCAAAGCTTTCGTGAGAACATATGTACCAAATATCAGTATACATTGATTATTGCTTTCTGATAGAACACCAGTTGTTAAGGAACTAAATAGGTCAGAAGAAAGAGAAATTGAACTTGTTTGTTCAATACCATGCATATGTGGTATTAAAAGGCATGTAAGTGTAGAAGAATTCTCTGAAGATATTGGAAATACATACACCAAGTGAAGTACTTTTTCAAAATAATTATATTCTTGTTGAATAGTTGATATCAAATAAATATCTGGTGCACACATACCTCTTCTTGATATGATCATTTTAATTTCTTCTGTCGTGGTTTTGTCCAGCTGGGGACAAAGAGCTATGAGGGTGCTCGCTCACTCCTCCCCCTCCCAGAGGAATGGGGAGGGGAACCAGAGAAACAGAGAAAATCCACGTAGGTTGAAATAAGAACAGTTTAATAGAACAACAATAAGAAGAAACAAGTTCAGGAAAAAAGTTGTAACAGTAAATGAGGGGATATACAAAAGGAGTGGTGTGTGCTGCAACTGCTCACCACCCGGGACCCCACACAACCGCTCCTGACCTGCAGACGATTCATATTCCACCATTCTGTGTCTTGCTTGTCCAGGTCCATCCTTCAGTGATCTGGGTGGTTCTTACTGCAGTGTCAGTGGTATGGCATAGTGCAACTATGGTAATGGTGACATACAACAGCAAAGTTATTTAACAACTAACATAATACACAGGATTCATAGGCTATTCTCACCCCAAATCAAATTTCCTTGAGGTACACACTGAATTTCCCCATGCTTGCACATCACCCACCAACTGTATCCAGGTCCCTGAGCAAAAACAATCCCACAAATGGGTTTGCCTTTACCTGAGGTAGGACTCACCCAGACTGCTTTCCCTAACAGATCTTTTAGATGCACTACAGGGACTTTATCCTCTTCTACAGTATGTAAAATTTCCAGTTGGACAGGGCCAGCTCTGTTCACAGGTCCTCTGGAGTTGACTAGCCAGGTGGCCTTTTCTAAATTTGTATCCCAATGTTTGAATGTCCCACCCCCTATTGCTCTCGGTGTGGTCTTCAATAGCCCATTGTGTTGCTCAATTTTTCCCAAGGCTGGTGCACGATAGGGGATATGATAAACCCATTCAATGCCATGCTCTTTGGCCCAGGCATCTATGAGGTTGTTCCAGAAGTGTGTCCCATTTTCTGATTCAATTCTTTCTGGTGTGTCATGTCGCCGGAGGATTTTCTTTTTAAGACCCTGAATAATGTTCTGGGTGGTGGCATGAGCCACAGGATATGTTTCCAACAAGCTGGTGGTCGCCTCCACCATTGTGAGCACATGGTGTTTGCCTTGGCGAGTCTGTGGCAGTGTGATGTAATCAATCTGCCTGGCTTCTCCGTATTTATATTTCTGCCATCACCCTTCATACCATATGGGCTTCCACCGTTTGACTTGTTTGATTGTAGCATGCATCACACTCATAACCTGTGCAATGGTGTCCGAGGTTAAATCCACCCCTCAATCCCAAGCCCATTTATAGGTGACATCTCTTCCTTGATGACCTGAGGCATCATGGGCCACCGAGCTAAAAATAACTTCCCCTTCTGTTGCCAATTGAAATCTACCTGAGCTACTCCAGTCTTTGCAGCCTTGTCCACTTGCTGGTTATGCAGATATTCTTCTGTGGCCCTGTTCTTAGGTATGTGGGCATCTACATGGCGCACCTTCACAACTAGCTTCTCCAGCCAAGCAATGATGTCTTGCCATACTGAGGCAGCCCAGATGGGTTTGCCAATTGTTTTGTCTCCATTGCTGTAACCATCCTCACAGAGCATTTGCCGCCATCCACGAGTCAGTGTAGAGACAAAGCCTTGGCCAGTTTTCTCATTCAGTGATGTCTAAAGCCAACTGGATGGCTTTTACCTCTGCAAACTGGTTCGATTCCTTCTTTCCTTCTGCAGCTTCTGAAATTTTGCTTAGGGGACTCCACACAGCTGCCTTCCACCTCTGATGCTTCCCCCACAAAACATGACCTATCGGTGAACAGGACATACCACTTCTCATTTTCTGGAAGTACCTGGTAACTCCCATGCCTGTGTCCTTAAGGCCAGAGTAGGTTGCCCATGCCACTTGTTCATGTTCTCTCCCTGGTCCTGCAGGTAAGACCACAAAACACCTCGTGGTGTGTGCCTTCTGTATTCCCTCTCTTGAACAGAGGGACATCTACTAATAGCTGAAGTATGGACTCAGGCAGGTGGAAGGTGGGACATATCTTCCTTGAATTGGCCAAACTCTTATGACGTTTTATCTACAGTTGAAACAACAGCCTGTAGGGAGGAAGACAGACTTTCTTCATATTGCCAAAGTTGAACACCCATTTCCCCCCTTGTTTTCCCCTCACCTTCTTTCCAGGAGATGACTGCCAATGAATTAGCATAAGATGATGGTGCACTTTGCAGAAATCTCTGCCACATAGATTGTGCACACCAGACCTCATCTGGGTCTGTTAGTGACTGCTCATTATAAATCATTTCCCGCACAGCTAACTCCCTCAGGTACTGGATACCTTTGTCCATTGTGGTCCACTTGCCTGGGTGGCATATGATGTCTTCTTTGAAGGGATATCTTTCCTTCACACCTGACAAAAGTCTTCTCCAGAGGCTGAAGAGTTCTGCCTTTCTTCCAATTGCCTTGTCAATGCTGCCATCCCAGGACAGAGAGCTCAGCTGCCTCATTTCCCTGCCCTCCAAGTCCAAGCTGTGGGCCCCATTGTCCCAGCATCTGAGCAGTCAAGTGACAATGTGCTCGCATGAGTGGCGGCTGTAATCCTTTCAGCCTTCTTGCAGTTTGCTCAGGGACAAGGATCGGGTGATTATCTCTGGCTCTGGCTCTGACTCTTTCTCCCGCTCCTGTGATGACCTGGTTCATCTTCATCCCTCACAAGGCGAACTGACTTTTTTGTGTATTTCTTTTTCTGGACAGGAGCAACCGACACTGGCACAGGTTGATCCTCTGATTCAGAATCAGTATCTGCTGTTGGAGTTATGGCAGCAACAGTGTCAATTGCCTCGGCTTGAATAGCAACAGTTGTTTCTAGGGTGACATTCCTAATCTGTACAAGTAAAAAACTTTTCCAATATCTCTTCATATTCTTCTATATGTCAATCCCTCCATAGCTGCCCAACCTCATAACAGTCTGAAAAACATATTTTGCAACCCTACCCAAGAAAAACACCCTACCTAGAGGACAGAACAATAAAATCATGATGTCTGGAACATCCCAAGTGTATTCTGAATTGTCAAAAGCTGCAGTTAACTTGAATGAGTAAGGGAGGATGGAAAAAATGGAAAAAATACGTCCCTCCATTCTTCCCATGAATTGAGTGTCATTATTGTCACTAAATTCTGAGAGGAAATGTCCAAGTTGCAGAAATGACAACCAAGTCATGTACAAGTACTGGCCTAGCTCCATACCCAGTGATACAACCATACCATAAGCCAATAACAACCAGTATATCAGAATGAGTGCTTTCGTCCCATTCCAAAGGCAATAAACACTATCACAGAGAATACATAGTGTATATGAGAAATTATTGATCAACACCATTTAAGCATATAAATCAACATTGTGACCAACAACTTTTTAACTAATATCAGAAATGTACACAAGAAAATTGTTTCAGCCCACTGTGTCTTATTTCAACCCTGCGGGCCTCACTTTGGGCACCAAATAATGTCGTGGTTTTGTCCAGACAGGGACAAAGGGCCGTGAGGGTGCTCACTCACTCCTCCCCCTCCCAGAATTGGGAGGGGAACCAGAGAAATAGGGAAAACCCACGTAGGTTGAAATAAGAACAGTTTAATAGAATAACAATAAGAAGAAACAAGTTCAGGAAAAAACTGTTGTAACAGTAAATGAGGGGCTCTACAAAAGGAATGGTGCATGCCACAGCTGCTCACCACCTGGCACCAGACACAACCGCTCCCGACCTGCAGCCGAACCCGCAGTTCCACAGCACCTCCCCCAACTAGCTCCCTGCCTGTATGTACTGTCAGTATGGTATTGAATACCTGTTGGCCAGCCTGGGTCAGCTGCCCGTGCTGTGCCCCTTCCTACTTCCTCATCAAAGTTAACCCTATCCTAGCCCAAACCAGGATATCTTACACTGAAATTTTCTGAGACAAATGCCATATATCTGGATGTCACCTGGAAAAAGACTTCCTCTATCTGGGACTAGATAGCTACAGAAATCTTTAAAATAACAATAGCTATTGAGATTCAGGTTTCCCATTACACACCTTTTTTTTTTTCTTCCTTTTAGGCTTCACATAACATATATTGTGCAAAAGTCTATAATGAAGAAGTCTAGTGCCAGTCTCTTTGGATAGAATGGTTGTGTTCTAATATCTTGTAAATTCATCTGGAAAAAAAACCAGTAATTGGATTTTAATATTTCTTTAATTTTTTATTCAGAACTTGGAAGTTGAAGACCTTCAACCTCAAGGATTTTGGATGAATCCTTAATTGTTTGAATAAATATCTGGTCTTACAGCAAGATAACCTTTTCCTGACATTGAAATTAGAATAATAATTAATATCACAACAAAAATGTTAAAATTTAGAAAACAGAGAATTCTGTTTGGTGTCCCATAATCTGTCATCCCCTGGATTATATTTTTCACCAGATGTGTATCCAGTAGGTTGTGTTTTCCCGTGGAAAACTTGGTTAAATTTGATTGTGGAAACAATAAATTTAATGTGCTCCATAAATATATTTGATGTTAATCTTAAGGGCTCTAGAGTATCCCTATCCATGTCTACTCTGGCTTTATAAATTGACAACTTTTTTAGGGCTTGTCAATGAGGTTAATTACCACTGAGGTTTTCTTTTGGTCACTTTTTATAGTAAGTAACATAAATAATAAAACATTTAGTGCCTAAAAAACACTGTAAACACTTCATTGCAGAATTCTGTACACATGATGATGATTTGTAGGTGCACTTAGAGCACCTACATAAAAACCATGAGGGAAAATCCCCTTATTTCATTGTAATGTCCAACTTCAGATAGACTTGTTTTACCCAAAACAACTAAAATCATTCAGTATGGTACGAGCTGCAAAAACAAACACATCAAAACCTTCAAAAAGAACCACATGGATAGGTCATTAAGATCATATGGCCTCATATGCTTGGTTAAAATTCTCAGAGGTTAGTTTATGTCTTGATACTTTAATTAACAGTTTCAGCCTTGGTGAAAGCTAGAAACCTTAATCCATTAAGAGCCATTCAGAACCAAAACAAACAAACAAAGCTTTAACCACTTCAGTGACAACAGCACAGAACAAACAAGCAGTCTCCTTCGAAAATCCCAGCAATTTTAGGATCAATAGGCTCACTCCATGCTTCTAAGTGATGAAAGCTAGAAAATCTCTGCTGTTGGTTCTTTTAAAAAATGTTTCTGGCAAAGATATAGTTGCAAATTCTATGAGTTTAGTTTAGTAATAGCCATGTAGCTTAGAAGGCTGACTTAAGTACTATCGCCAGTCACAATGAAAACAAACTAACTCAAACATCACTTTTATCTGAAATTTCCTCTCTGTACAATTTATAAAGTACCTTTCAATATCTCTTCCAAGATCTTATACTTGCATTTCTTTGATTATTTTTCTAGTTACCAGCAGTAGGTTTTTTTTTTTAATTGGGAATTAAAAGAAAAAATAGAAATATTTTTGTGAATGTTTAACCAGTACAGTGACTTAATCTACTAAAGAATGTAAGGCTGTTTCAAAGTCCGTTTAACCTAATCTGTCAATATGGATAATCAAATCAGCAAATACATATATGTACACAGAATGAACAAAAATTAACCTTTTTTTCCTTTATAAGATTAAAAGCCTGTTAGATTATTTAAAAACATTGCTGTTGTCTATTGACTTTCACAAAATAGCAATTACTACCTAGACTCAACACCATTCAGCAGAGCTTTTATATAGGTCTGTTATCATTCCAAAGAATTTTACATTACTCCTGCATCTTTATACAAATATTGATGCCTTTGTTTCCCGTTTTTAAATACAATAACTCATACATTTTATTTTTTGTTTTTTATTTAAATTTCGTGCTTACTCTTAATTATAAACTCAGAAGTAAAATAGGAGGAGTATTTATTTTTTAGCCTACAAATGCAGCTATTTTGTATTTTACCCATAAATCATCTAGGAGCTCCAAATTATATACTTTCTTAAGTATTCAAAAGATACTGTAGGAATTGTCTACAAGCTAATTTATCTGCTATGAGTTGTGGTGGTTGTAACCAGGAGACTTTACTAATTGTATTTTTAAAATTAAATCAATAACATTGAATGCTGTCAAGAGAAATATGAGTAGTGAAACAGAACCTGTCACTGAATTTTGCTTTATAGATCACACAGTCTACCCAAATTTTTCACCAAAAAGACTTAAAGTCAAAATAACATTTAGAATATGTGGCTCTACACAGGGACACTATGTTATTTAGTCCTGATTCATTAAGATGCTTGATGCGTGAGTTGTCAAACGATATGTGGGTGGCTGTAATGGCAGCATATAGGTTTGTATGGAAAACAAGTATGGCACTGTGAAGATTTTTTCTCTCATCATACAGATACTCACATGTAATGCTTGTGAGGGGTCTGCTAAGAATCTTGCTGTCAAATGAACTAATTCACCAGAAACTCATGCAAGTTTAAAACAATTTCTCCAAAGGAAGAAAAAAAAAATCAAACCGCTTAGACTTTCTGTAGCCTAACCAAGTGACAGACATATAGACAACTTCATTGCTGCCAGAACAACACTCTGCACAACTCACCAGCAAGTTATTTGTCACTGCTACAAGAATATCCTCCACAACTTGGCATCAGGATCCTTGGATAGCCAACTGTGCTTGCATAGTTCTGGAAGTGTGTTGCACAATAATAGGAAAGAAAATGATCAGAGGATCTCATTATGATTATAAAATATGTTATTGTATGAGAAACATATCTTTATAGCCATAAACAAGATAGGTTTATAGGAAAATATCAATTTACAGAATACCAGAAAATTGTATTCTATATGAGTTTATAGAAAGACCATGTTTAACTCCACTTTTTTTGTTCCTCTCCAGTCCTCCTGTCCATTGAAAATGAGACTGAGCATGCTATTCATCTGGTATAATTTGGTAGGGTTTTAGTGATCATTCATAGAAATAAGAGGTTAAAATAATCTCTAGCATTATGCTGTTACACACTATATCAGGGTTGAACATGTCTGAGCAACTTTGCAAATAAAATGGAATCATATTTAATTTTAAAATTTTCATGTAAGGTATTGCAAAAGCATGCTTTACTTGAGGCAGATCTTCAGACTGCAAGTTTCAATGTGAAAAACAGAGTCACATAAAGCTATTTACATGACTAAGGTGAAGTCCTTTCATTCTATGTTTTTTCAGCAATACAGCTTAGGACGTGTGGGTTGGATGAGTGGAAAGTGAGGTGAATCAACAACTGGCTGAATAACAGAGTACAGAAGGTGTCTAGTTGGAGGCCTGTGGCCAGGGAGTTCCACAGGGATCAGGTCTTGTTCTGATCAATGTCTTATTCAAGTTATTCATCAATAACCTGGATGAGCAGTCAGAGTGTACCCTCAGCAAGTTCCCTGATGACACCAAACTGGGAGGACTGGGTAATTCACCAGAAGGCTGTGCTGCCATTCAGTGGGATCTCAGCTGGCTTGAGAGTTGGACAGAGAGGAACCTCATGAGGTTCAACAAGGACAAGTGCAGAGTCCTGTACCTGGGGAGAAACAACCCCATGAACCAGTACAGGCTGGGGATTGACGTGCTGGAGAGCAGCTCTGCAGAGAGAGACCTGGGAGTCCTGGTTGATAACAAACTAAACGTGAGCCAACAATGTGCCCTCGTGGCCAAGAAGGCCAATGACATCTTGGGACGCATCAAGAGTGTATCCAGCAGGTTGAGGAAGGTTCTCCTTCCTCTCTACTCTGCCCTGGTAAGACCACATCACGAGTATTGTGTCCAGTTCTGGGCTTCCCAGTTCAAGAGTGAGGTAGAGAACTTCTGGAGTGAGCCCAGTGGAGGGCTATCAAGATGATTGTGAGACTGGAACATCTTTCATACAAGAAAAGGCTGTAAGATTTGGTGCTGTTTAGCCTGGAGAAAGGAAGACAGAGAGGGGACTTTATCAACACTTATAAATACTTAAAGGGGGGGTATCGAGAGGATGAGGTGAGTGTTTTTCTGAAGCACTCAGTGACAAGAGAGGTATTAATGGGCACAAACTGGAACAGAGGAAGTTCCACTTGAATATGAGAAACTTCTTTCCTGTGAGTGACAGGGCACTGGAATGGGCTGCCCAGAGAGTTTATGGAGTCTCCTCTGGAGGTTTTCACACCTGCTTGGACACATTCCTGTGCAACCTGATAGAGGTTGACCTGCTTTAGCAGATGGGTTGGACTACACAATCTCTAGAGGTCCTTTCCAACCCCTACCATTCTGTGATTCTGTGATTCTGTGATTCTGTGATACAGTTCCTTACAAGCCCAAAGTAATACTTTTTTTAATATAATCTTGACCTATTCAGAGAAATTCATCCTATTGTTCCATTAGATATGACATATTTCACTGCTTCCTGCATGTTTAGAAACGTATTAATGTTGACTACATTTATAATTGCCTAGTTATCATCACTAGCCAATGACTGACATTGAGAGTAGAGGTAGAGAGAAGGGAAAGCAGTTAATTTCCAATGGTTCAAGAAAAGTTACATAGGACAATGAAAAGTAATTACTATGAAGAACTGTAGAAATAGTTTCCCAAGAGAAACACAGAAGAAATAAAGTAGCAGGAATGACAGATTCTGATCTTTTAAAAGATAGATAAAACAAGATAATAAAAACCAACCAAGTAAGAATCAAGGATAAGAGGAGAGGGGAAAAAATAATTTCATAGGAACAAGCCCATAGAGACTAGTGTATTAATCAAATTAATAATCCAGTCTGAATCATAGAATCATAGAATGGTAGGGGTTGGAAGGGACCTTTAGAGATCTAGTCCAATCCCCCTGCAGAAGCATGTTTCAAAATTTGCATTAACCTGGCCATTCCTTTTAACTGATCAAGTGTCTTACCATTAGATCATGTCATAACTTAAAAGATGTGAGGATATTCAAGAAAAATGATAATTTATTTTGTGATTGGGACTTTATGGAAGGAGCATTGAGTGCAAAGCTTTCCCTTTACAGGCAGGTGGACAACCAAAGTACAGTGTAGGTAGAGAGCCAATGTAGTGCTATATGGCGTGTGTGCACAAAGTACCTAGAACAGAACATTCAAGTACCACAGAGCTGACTACCATAACATATATTGTATTCTTTTTGTGAAAAAACATTAACTTTATTGTGTGAAAAATACG
Organism: Colius striatus; assembly: GCF_028858725.1. NCBI lineage: Eukaryota > Metazoa > Chordata > Aves > Coliiformes > Coliidae > Colius > Colius striatus. Next base: position 16,801,924 of record NC_084764.1, on the reverse strand, counting down.
TTGGTAGCTGCACAAGGTTATTCCATTAATGTATGGGGTAGAAACCTAGCTGAAGATCCCAACATATTATTATTCAAATAAGATGCTGAGCAAGCTCATTGAAAAGCTGGGTTTCTTTTTTCTCATCCATGCCCTTGGCAAGAATCTATTTTGTAATTAGAGTAGTATGTTCTGAGATTCGTACAAAAGGAGAAGAGACCATGAGGCTCTTATCACTAAACCAACCTTATCTCAATATTATCATAAGCATAAAAATGTAGTCTCTGTATTGTCTTGACCTTTTTTAGTTACTCCTCTTATGTCTAGTTCTTCCCTTATGCAGAATAACTGGAGTGACTGGAGGTTTGCCTTCTAGGCCCTGGAGAGAAACCAAATGATCAAAGAGCACAAAGTATCCATAGAATGGTACTTCATTTGAAACAGAGTTTTAGACTATAAACTAATCCTTAAAGGCAGAAAAACTTGGGAGAGGGGAAATGGGGGAGATAAGATGGGAAAATCACAAAAAGAAAGATTTCTGTTACAAAAATATACTACAGTACTATTATAGATTCCATTTCCACACTCGGATGCTGTAAATTACAGTGCAGCATAACCACAACTGGTTTGTTCTTGTTCTTACATCACAAGCTGTCCATTTAGACCAGGTTATGTATCTTTGAAATAGATATTGCAAGATTTTTGCACACCAATGAAGTTTATATTGAACTGGGTATACAACTCTTTTTTTTAGTTCTACAATTTCCTTTTGTTAATTATAGCTGTGGTTAAGAGTGCTCTGTGTTGTTAAGTGTGGTAGTAAGCCATTACTCTTTTCTAAAAATATTTTAAATAACTGATCATAAGCAGTTTAATTAATTAAAGTCCATGAATAAACTATGAAAACTACTAGATTCTTGCTGGAAATATGGTGATATAAATTAGTTTTTTCTTTTATCTTTCTTGTCATTAAATTTGCAAAGATGGTGACTATTTGGAACTATTTTTTATAATTTATGTGTCATACAGAAATTAAAAATATAATTTATTTCTCCTCCACCAGCTAGAGGTAGATAGTCATTTATAGTAGTGAATTTGAAAAGGATTCTACAAATAGTTATTCCTTTTTGTCTCCTAAACTACTGAGATCTCTGTTCTATTAATCAGCAATGTTAAAAAAAATAAGCAAGCCTTATTAACATTATCAGCATTTAAGCATTCCAAATATCTTCCTACAAAAATTCCTTGAGAAGTTAAAATGACTTGAAAAAAGTTGTTCTTCACATTGACACAAGGATGGCATTGGGTCTTATTCTGATCCTATTGAGGTTATTGACATTTTACTGCTTAATTTAACATGGAGAGAATCAGGTCTAATGCAAATACATGACTACAGTTGGTGACTCATTCATTAATTGACTCTAGAACAGAACTTCTTAGATGTTCAGAATTTTAAAAAGTATTTGAAATTGCACTACAATGAAAAAAAAAGTTGTTGCAACTTTTGCTACTGATGGCTGCTCAAGCAGCTTTTATACATGGGGCTTAAGATGCTATACTTCAAAGACTTTGTCATCAAACTCTGCCTTGCTGCCTGCCAAGAAAAGGAAGTCTTACTTTAGATCACAATGGGCTGATTGGTCTGGTGCAAAAGGTCAACAAACACTACACATGCCTGGTTGACAAAAGCTTAAAAGAGAAGTCTTGCCAAGCAGGATTAAGGTGTCTGTTCCTTCTTTGGTATGAGTGCATTGTCAAGGGGAGTAAAACATGCATAGTAAAAGAAGAAAAAAAGTGTAATAGGATAAAGAATCTTGTAAGTCAGGTATCTTGCAAGAGAGAGGAAAATGCTTAAATATACATAAGAAGAAGTTTAAAGAAAACGTAGAAGAAAAGTTAGAATTTAATGTTGAATGAGTCAAGGAAATGATCACAACTCCACAGTACCATAAAAATTCCTGCAAGTGAATACACTTTTTGCCTCTAAGGAGACACTCTATGATAATATTTTTACTTTGAGAAGTATCATGAGTAATATATTCATGCATACAGTTAAATGAGACTGACAAATATGTGAATTGATATAATTGAAAGTACAGAACAGAAGCATGCTGATTTACACCAAAGTACCTTCACCAGATAGACTTGCACAAAAGTAAGTTAGAACATACTAATGTTCTGCCTGTTACAGAGAGGCTGGACAGTTTTCTGTTTTATCCAGACTTTCACTCCTATGGTCCACCTCATTTATTTAACATATGTAAAGATGGGAATTAGACTGCTTGCTAATTGCAACAGCAGGGTATTTCCATAAACTTATCTTTAGTAGGTCCCACTTACAGAATCCTGGAGCTGCCCGGAGGTAGTCCATAAGGAGTGTTAATTAGAATGAGATATGAGAAACTTCTGTTTTGTAGGCACCTCACTGCAAGTGGTCTGCTTGCACTTATTTGTGACCTATAACTACATAGATTTCTCCTGAGGCAGGACTCCTGAGAGGAGTCAATCTTTTTACAGTGCATGTGGAAAGAGAGGAAATGTCACCTCCCTTTCCTATACTAATATAATTATTAGAGCACTCAACTGTGAAATAGTTTGTCATGCAGGGCTCCATTGCTTTGGAAGAGGACTTTAGTCATAGGGTTGTGGGTGTTTAGAGAGTCTTAGCCCTGGACTCTGAGATGTGTTTCTTTATATCATACACTGCTCACTTTTTGCAATTGTCTCCAGACTTTTAGAGGATACTTACCAGTTCTAGATCAAAACTCAGTTCTAAAGAATAAACAGCCTGTAGGAATAAAGGAGAATTTTGCTTATTCCTTGCAACTTCCTGCTAATTTATGACAGATTGGGAGACTCAGCAGGAGAAAGAATCAGAAGCATTACAGTTGCAACTGATATCAGCCATAAGCTGATATTGGTGAACAAGAAAAATGGGTGAACCCTTTCATCTTTTACTTTTGTCTTTTTGCATTAGCTGTAACTATTTAAAGCTAACACACTTTTAAACAGAAACCAAGAGCAAAAAGAATAATATGCATATTAACTTTTAAAAAGTAATATATCAGACACTTTTTAAAAAAATATAGGAATATACATTCAGAATAGAGAAGGTTACTCTTTGAGGAAGTATTGCACAAGTCTGAGGTAAAGAGGATTTGGACAAAGATCAAAAATAAGAAATCTCAAACTGTTCTTATGGATAAAATGTAAGTACTGTGTAGAATTTCCACAATAATGCATATAAACACCTGTTGTTGGACTAGAAAATTAATAATCAGAGTGTTAACTGTTATCTGTGTGTACTTTGTTAGAAGAAATGGGAAAATCAGCAGATTTAATAGGAGCAATATTCTGCTGTCAGTGCCCTTTCAACAAGGCAGAGGCAGGGTAACAGAGGAAAGAGATTTCCTGGAACTATGCCAAATAACAAGCTGTTAGTTAATATTCAGTCCAACATCCATAAACTTTGTTGATTTATATCTAAGACTTCTTAAATGAAAATCTAGTATACCTAATCAGTGTAACACAAGGAAGTCTCCTGTAAAGGCAATGCTTTTTTTCTGTACATTCTCACACCACACATCACATCAGACAATTGCTCTCACAGGTTCTCCCACTCAAGAAGAAATTCCATGTAATTTCCAATACTCTATGAAAAAAAACTCTAAATTCTTCAGATTTATATTTACCGTCTAAAATATTACTGGGGGAAGCATATAAACTTTTCCAAAACCTCTATGGCAAAAGAGGGAGTGAAATAACTTCCAGGAGAGAAAAAAATAAAGAGAAATTTAAGTCATTCTGAAGTGACCTTACATTTATTTATTCTAAAGAAACAGTTATTGTTTCTTTAGATGACAGAACGTGGAAGGATTTTTGTGTATGTATTTTGGTTTGGCTCAAGGAGGTAAGAGTTAACTGATCAAGTGAAGGAATGTGTGAAGTGTGAATAGTGCTGAAAGGTTGAAGTTTAGTTTTAAGCTTATCTGAAGGGTAAGGAGCAATTGAAGATTGAATTTGCCAAGATCCAAACAGACAGGAAAAATACAGCCTCCTTCTTAGATTTCTTCCTTTCTTTCTGTTTGTTGATCATTACCTATAGATTTTTGAAAGGTGAACCTTGAAAGTCTTCTTTCAATATTGTCGACAATATTAAATATTTTCTAAGCATGGAAAGCATACCCTAATCCATATATTTTTATACCATGACTTTATGAAGATATATGAGGATACTCCAAAAGAAATAGCATATTTTGTCAATTTATACTAGGTTTTTAGTTTTTGTTTCAAATTCATCAAATCATTTTTCATTTTTATAATTAGCCCTATTCCAGAAAATATACATACATATAAATATACAACTCATGCTGTGGAAGTAATGTTAAGTATAAGCTCAGTGTTTCGATGAATCCAGGCTTAAGAACAGAAATGACTGTAAACATTCTGAAAACATCTTAAGAGGAAATGCAGCAGTGTATGAAGTGCAAAAACAACTAGCACGTTATTCTTGAAATGTGGTTATACAGATAACATTATTGATCTGCTTGCTAAATTCCAGAATGGAGACCAAGATAATTAATTACAATTCTTCTGCTGCTTTCTCACTTGCTTAAAGTTAGACAACACTTTTGCCTTGCAATGAAAGGCTGAGGGAGCTGGAGCTCTCTAGCTTGAAGAGGAGAATGAGGGGTGATCTCATTAATGTTTACAAATACATAAATGGCAGGTGTCAGGAGGATGAAGACAGGCTGTTCTCAATGATGTCCAACGATAGGACAAGAGGCAATGGGTGTAAGTTGGAATATAAGAGATTTCAAAGAAACACAAAGAAAAACTTCTTCACTGTGAGGGTGATGGAGCACTAGAATGGGCTGCCCAGATTACCAGATCTGACAAGAAACTGGCTAATACTTCTGCTACCAGATAAACTAGTAAAGGACATATCCTTGAACTGTGAAGATACTGAGAATCAAGTTATATGCCACACACTACTAAAGGTATACATTACTCATTTGCTAAGAGTTAGCTATCTGAACAGTTACATTTGTAAAAATCATTATCTTGTCTAGGAGATATTGGATGCTCTTTGCCACTTGCTGTAATTAGAGTATAATCAATATGAGAGATCAGCCAAAAAGAATGTGTAGCAAACCTTTCAGTCTTAATTCAAAGTTTACCTGTGATTTTTACTAAACTTTTAGTAAATACATAATATAAGTTCAGCCAGAAATTGAGGCTAGTCCTTAGTATTTAATTGCCAAATAGATATCTTCTGCAGTCATTAGATATAGTCTTATAGGAACATACCTTATATTTAGTATTTTAGATGTCAAGGAATTAAATACTTTCTTTAATAAGAATATATTGGAACAATCCCCTCTCTAACCAGTAGACTTCTGATAACACTGTAATCATGGTAAAATTATTCTGTTTACTAAAACCAAGACTTACAATGGCATTAAGCACCTGCATCTCTTGAAAAAGACAGAGCCTCATACATTCAACACCTCAACAGCATATTGCTGTTTAGATAGATAAAAAATGCAACACATTCCAGTAAACACAAGGCTGATTTAATTTTGTCTCTGTTCACTTTATTGATTTAGTTGGAATACTGCTGGGTTTACAGTGCTGCATACTAATTCCTGCCAGATTCTGCCTTCACTGCTCACATTGAACATTATTTTCTTCTCAGGGTAGTCCCATGGAACTCTGTGACACCATGTGAGGCAGAGCAGCAGAATACAGTTCTGGCAGAATACAGTTGTATAATGTTTTGTATACTAATCTTAATTATTATTTTAAAAAAGAGGCCTACGTAAAACCTTTTTTTGCTTTTCCACACACTACAGAAACATTTACACATTAATTTTGCAGTGGTATTACTTGTTGGAACTGGTAAGAATCTTTCTAGGGCTGAAAGAATTGTTACTATTTTAAAGGGTGGTTCTACGATTCTGTGAATGTTCACTTTTGTGAACAAGAATAATGTATGTAGAGACCTTTTTTCCCCGAGACTTCTTGGTGCTTTAAACAAGGAGTTTTCAAACAATGCTACAAAATTTAAATAATTATTGAATTTCACATAATATGGTCCTGGAAATAGACACTGTGAATCTTCCTTACTACTTATAGAATGACTATGGAGCATATAGCCTACACTGAACTGCTGTTGTTGTATCTTTTATAATATCAAACCAGATAGTAGCATAAGAGCATCAACATAATTCTTATTAATTATACTTTCTTTGTTCTATGTCTTTTATCATTATTTTTGTTGTTTTTTAATATAACTACCCTTGCACTTATGTCATAAAAAATTCTGCCGTTTTCTCTTTTTTAATATTTGTATTCAAGACAAACAACAGGAGGTTGAAATCAGGCCATTTAAAAGAAACATCTGCTGACATTTATTCATATGCTACATGTTCCACTTTCATCATTGAATGTAATGATAAACACACATTCCAGTCAATAATGGCAATTCCCAGCCAAGCTTTACAAATGGTCTCTTTAACACCTAAATTGACAGCTCGGGAGAATTTGAGATAGAAGCTAAATATGGTACATTTGGACACTATTTCCCTAAGCCTAGAATGACTGGAAGGCTTTAACAAGCACATGCACTATGGGTATGTGGGTATAGTCTTGACTAATACAGGTAAATACCTCATTAGACTTTTGTGGTTTGTAAAGAATTCTTGAGAAAATAATTTTTTTGAGATATGACATTATATTCTTCCTTGAAAAAGAAATCTAATTATATTTCTTTTATAGAGCAGAACTAACCCTAATGGAAGCTGAAATTTGATATGACTTTGCTTTTTAAAAGAGAAATGTTTTGTCTGCTTTGGCTTATTATTCGTCATGTCAAGGTTGTTAATTGCTATTGCATTAAAATATATAATTTCTATAAACTTGTTTTTAAAGCAATATTGTCAAGAACTAGGAGGATTTCTTATTTAATTTGTATGGTTTTGTGAAAGAATGTCTTAGGAGAGGCCATATTGCAAAACAGGGTCTCATTTGAAAGGAGTATTCCTCAGTTATGGGTAATCAAAGATGGCAAGTAGAAAACTGTTAGAGGTTTCAGGAACAAACAAAACGTTTCATCACTTTGTATGTATATAAATGCATCATTCTGAAACAATAATGATCTCTTTTTGCATTTCTATGTATATTCTTTTCCATTTAGTTCAGATTGATTAACCTTCTCATAACTGAATCATAAACTGATTTTAAGTCAAGCAGAAAATCACAGCTTTTCCAAACTCCTTCATGTGTGAATAGTTTCTCCTTTCAAAACTTCTGTAGTTCAAAACAGGTCGTTCGTTACATAGCAAGAAGGGGGAAATTCTACACACTCTAAAATAATGAATGTAAAAATAATGATAGGATCACCACGTTATCTTGCATAGCATTATGAAATATCTTCTTAGTCAAGAAGGTAATGTTGTATCTCTTGGTTGAAAGAGACATCTGTTCATTTTAGTTTATCATATTAGGATTGGTCACATTTATCCTTATGAAGAACTGCAAATATTGAGGTTCATTCAGTGGTCTTTTAATCCATAGACTTAACTGTGAATTCACTTGAAGTAACAAGGGTCATTTCATGTCTGTCTATGGACTCAGGTCTACAAATTCATGTTATTGGATGCAAGAGATGGTTGATCTACCTTTGCACTAAATGTTCATAGCTACCATTATTTGTGTTTACATTTCCCTTGCTTTTCACTGACACAAAATACTTGAAGCTTAAAGCAATATTAAGAGTCAATGTCTTTTAATACGAAACCAATTAATTCATTATCTTACAGTGTTTGCAGCACTACAACATAAATACATTAAAAAAATTCATGAATGTGTTCAATGTAAAGGCAATATATCCTGGGGTGAGATTTCACAGGCCAACATAGAAAAACTATTACAAATCAAGTATTAAAATCCCAGCCATAATCTTATTGATGTTATTTAAGCATCTTTAAACTATGCCAATGAACTGGATATTTGAAGATTTTTTTTCATTTTGTTGAGATTTGCTGTTGTACAAAATGTTACTTTTATTTATCTGAATGAATCTTTGCCTTGAAGGAAATTAAATTACTATAAGACTTTTGACTTCTAAATTAAAGGAATAGACAAATTCAGTAAACAATCTAGTTTAGTACCATTTAAATCTGCAGGATGGCATGTTACATTAAAATATCAATCTGTATACCACTGCAAAACAAGTTCCAACCTTGTGCCCATGATCATAGTAAAAATAATGTGCTACTATTGTGTAAAAGTTAAACGATCTGCAAGTAGACCATTACGCAATTGATGTACAAATATATTTTAAAATGGACTGTTTGATAAAGCTTGGGAATGAAGACCAGCTACCAAACATAAAACCACATGCATTTGGTAAATGAAGCCTACCCAATTGCACAGTTGCAAAAGGCAACTGTAGCCACAGTTTTTCCCTCATCTAATTGTGGTTAGAAACAAGTACAGTATGGCTTATAAAACAATGAATTCTTTTGATCTTGTTAAATGATTACATTCTCCACTGAAGTATCCAACCAAGTAATCTAGACTTTATATTTATGAGGAGTTATCACCAGATACATTAGAATACATTCCGTATCACTGTTTTCTCTATCAGTTGTCTAGATTAGCAATCATTTCTCTTCACAAAATATAGTATTAATATATGTACGTCGTTATCATGAATACTTAAGTAATTATGTAATAATTGCTACAGTAAAGCAAGCAGTTCCAAAATCAAGATTCAAGAATAATCAATGTAAGATGAAAAGATAAATATTGAGAGCATCCATTTCTCCATATATTAGAAGAAGAGTAAAGACATAATAGGATTTGTTTGTTTACTAAAAGGAACCAGTATTGTAATAGAATAACCATGACAACCATAAGTATTAGACTTATTACTGGAAATGCTACGTGGCTTACATAGGACTGGTCTAAACGTCATGTGCAAAGAAAAAGATCTTATTCATGTTGTAATTAAGTCTAAATCAAATTCAGAGATGGCTTTTTAATGAGTAGTTGTCAAAAGATGATGTTTATCAATCCATGGTAAAAAAAAAGAATAAAAACATTTTTTAAAAATTTTCTCAAAAGTCAGAAAATATGAATTATTGGGCCTTTTCCTTAGTTCTCATACTGTCCTAATTGGAAGGTTTAAATCCAAGTGTGTGTTTTAATGTTGTAATGAAATCTCGAAGCTTTAGTAGAAGCTTCTGACATCTGGTTTGCCATTGAAAATCTAAGCAAAAGTAATGGCCTTTAAAACATAGAAAATGTCTGCATAATTTACCTTCCTCCAAGACACGCCTGTGAAAGCTCTTTGCTGATCAAATAATGTGTTCTAGACTAGGATAGCTTAACTATCTTCAACTGAAAAATGTTCTGGATAAAATCCAGGGACCATCTTTTAGTTCCGCAGTGTTTCAAACTAGTAAGTGAACTTTTATGTAGAAGCAGCCTAATCATTTCGCAATATCAATATTTTATCCTTATATTTAAAAAATATTTTCTTTAAGCTCTGAAAACAATTGAGACATGTCTGCTACTTTGGTTACTAATATACACAGAAACTACAAAGGGTTGTTTATTTGTGAATTTTAATTGGGTTTCTTACAATTATTTCAAGGACTTACAAGAGTTTTCAGGACCATCATTGCCCACTCGGCTAAGATTGCTTTAATGTCAAGAAAAGATTGAATATTAATAAACTGTCAACAGAGCTCACTCTGCTACCTCTGCTTGACATAGAACACAGTGCCTGTGCAAGGGCAAGGACAGAAATGTGCACAATTGTCAATGTGTATTCATTTCAGAGACTGTTCTCCAAATATAGTTTTTCTTTTTAAAACCATTTAAATGGTAGGTGGTATAAACCTGCAGGTCAGCCAACGCTGTAGTCATTTAAGGGTGAGTTTCCTCTCTTCTGGCTTTTTTTCCATATTTTTCAAGATAGAAAGGAAACATATGGATTCTTTTTAAAAATATTTTAAAATATTATTATTAGGACAATACACAAGTATGGTTGTAATTATGTGGGACTGGGGAAAACCCCAAAACCAGATACTAGAATTTGGGTAAATTAACTTTGATTACCTTGCTAAAAACAATGCTTATATTAAACACCTAAAGATTTCTCTGTCTTAATAAAAAAGAAAGGCCGAAGAAAAAATTCTGCCAATGAATGTTTCATGACTTCTAAATGGATACATTTTCCAGTGTGTACTAGAAAGTTAATATGTTCTCAGAAGATTTCTTTAATTTAGTTGTTGCTAATTTATTCACACTAATACAGGAAAAAAATACTGCAAAATTTTTCATAACAAAAAACTGTGCATATCTCTATGTTTTAGCTGGCATGTGGTTCTACACAGATGGTTTGGGGCTTTCTTTGCTGCAAAACAGATGGGCCTGCACTGTCCCTTACCAATCAAAAGAGAACTTGAAAATATAGGAATCTTTACTTCCATTGTGTCCTTTAATTCACGAAATTAAATGCCTAAATATATAAATATGACTTCCTGTGTAAAATGATGGAATATCATATGTTTAATTTAAACTATTTGTCTATATTTAATGTGAAAACTGTTGGGTGGTAGTGGTTTTCTTCCAAACAATAACTAAATGTTACAAAAAGTATTGACTAGAATGAGAGATATTGCTGTTAATCTTAGCTGTGTGATATTGTTGTATTTGTACTTTGCTGATACTGTTTAAATTTATTTTAGATGTGATACGATGTCATTCAAAATAATTACCAACTTAAGAGAGCAGCTTGTTGACAGATCATCTTTTATTATTTTGTTCACATACTGCACTGTATGACAGTAGCACAGACATTTATAGCGTGAATATCAACTAACTTTGGTTTGTTCTATAACCATTTGCAAGGAGAGTGTATTTGGGACATTTTCTTCTGTTAACACAATGTTTCCTGCCTCATTTTGAAGGACTGAGATGAGGTATCAAAAATACTTCTGTGGCTATAATTAAAAGCCACAGAGGACAGAAAGAAAACTAGTCTGAGGGACTGGTTCACCTTCCAGTCCAAACACTGTCAATGTCACTGTATTACAAATTATGCTGACCACATGTGTTTGGGATTAAGTCCTCAATACAGCTGACATTTATCACACAGTTGCTGCCACCATTGCATTTTGTATCACTTTTTGGATAAATGTTCTGAGGAAACAGTCTCTGAAAAATGCTTTATGATAAAACTCATAATATGTTTTATACCATACCTTAAAACTTCCGCAATACTCAATGAGACATAGGCTCAGAAATCTTCTGATTTAGATCTGTCTGCAGTGGTCAGCTGGAATGCATAGAGACTATAATGCTGAAATATATGATATCAGTTTAAAAAGATTCTATTCCCTTATACTTTAGCTTTTGAGAACATTGGACATTCCCTTGTTATGTCATCTCAGCGATAGGTAGAGAAAAGTTCCCAAGTTATATACTTTTTCTTTTTTTTTAGGTGAGCTTTCTTCTAGCTATAGAAAATTAAGATAGTCATTCAGAACATTACATTAAGGTAATATATCTATTATAATGGTCCATGAGTTATAACAGCATACTGTAATTACAACTGTAATACCACTTAACTTCATTAATGGCATACATTTTTATGATCCAGTAGCCTTGTGTGGAAAGAAGTCACATCTTGCTGCATCTAACTTACAGGAAAAAGAGGCAAGTCATCCAACTCATTTTAAAGTACACTTCTGTTGAATGCATGGAACACTAAGCAACAGAACATCTTTTCTTTTCCTCTCTAATCTTCATTAATATTTATAGTTTAACTTTTATTTGATATATATTGTGAAGACTATATTTTTAAACAGCAGACTTAGAGCTGGCTGTAATACACCATCTTCTGTGTAGGTGCAGAAAAACTTCCATTTGCAGGTGATGTTGTTCTTTTCATGTTGATCTGTTGAAGTTCTTTTAAAAATGATTATTAAAAGGGAGAAAGAAAGAGATTAAATAGTCATAGCACAATGTCATAATAGCTCTTGAGATCCTATACACATAAACATTTTTTGAGCTATTATACCCATGAAGCTATAAAAATTCACCTGGTCACGTCAGATATTCAGATTCAGGAATGGTGTGCTCCAGTTCATGACTGAGAGTAAGAGATACTTTGATACAGAGGAAATACACATTGCTATGCATCTTACAGTCCACTCTTCAAGTGAACTCTACAGTGACATGGAAAACAGTCCTGAGACTCTTTCAATAGCTATTCTGAATGGCTTTTTTGAAGACTAGAGGAAGACCACTGATGGTTGCCAAGGGAAATTTGTCTAGTCTTCCTTGTAGAAAAGCTAATTAAGAGGAAGGATCAAGTCAAAGGCCATGTGACTTGTGGAAATTTAGGGGATAAAGAAAAGGAACTGTCTTTTATTGTCATCTCATTAGGTAAAAGCAACATACCATCCATTCAACCTGTCCTACTTTGTAATATACATATGTTAATAATGCTCTTGATACTAATTTCTCAAAAGCATTTCTTTAAAAAACTATTAGAAATGCTTAAACTGTGCTCACTGAATATCCAGTTATCAAATTCATGACAGTCTTCTTGTGATACACAACGGTATTATTTATAAACAATCGAGGGGAGCACAGTTGGACTACTGGCTGCTTTCTAGGACTCTCCTTGACATTTAAATTTTGATTCTTTTCAGGCTGCAATTGTTTGTCCAATATCATAAATTATAAAGGTGCAATATGTTTTTTCAGAAATATACTGAACATTTCAGAAAAGAAATAGAATCACTATTTTTTAATATCAACCTTTTGGAATGTATTTCAAATTACAAATGGAAGGGAAATTTCATATTAAAAATTCAAGTGCAATTAAAGCAGATGTCACTTTTCTCCCATTTGTCCTTTATTGCCTTTCATAAAACCCCATAAAGAAACATTTTGCCAACTAATAAATTAAAAAAATTGACTTGTGACTCAAACTGTTAAAACAAAGGATGTTTTTTCACCACTTGTAACACAAGAGGTATTTGCAGCACAGTGTCAGAATTCTTTCTTGGTAAGAAACCTTATCTAATCCTGTTTCATCCTTTAAAACTGCCTACACACTAATCTCAAGGGACAAATTTAATACTTTGCAACAAAGGGAATACAGCCCTTTCAGATTGAATAGAAGAATTGTTAGGACACCACGTGAGGTATGAATACCATTATAATGCTGCCTTTTACTTGCAAAGGAAAAAAAGTCTTCTCATGAAACTAAAAGATTAGACTTTCTTCCTTGGGTTAAATTTTTTGACCTGTGCTATGTCCCAAGACACCTATTTTACTGTTGTATTTGGGTCTTCTACCTCCTGTGAAGTAAACACTGAGCAAATATAAGTAAACAGTTTGTTTTAGCTGAAGATAGAAAGGCACTATTTAATTGAGTTTTGGTGATAGATGTGCTCCAAATGGTGCAAAGATCTTTGACATGGTAAAATAATATTTCTTATACCATGTATAACACATAAATAATATTAGTTTAGCCCTTTCTGAATTTACAGTGTTTAAGTGCAAAATGACAAAAGATCTAATGTGGAGAACAATTAAAACTAGATGAAATTAGTTCTTCAGTAATAAATATTAATTTTGTCACAATTTTTTAAGATTAGCGTTTTCATTTCTATCGAATAATTTTTTAAATCTTATTTTCACATCTTCGAATTTGATACAATTATTTCTTTTTATAATCTTGTCCAATATGTCATTTCTACATTTTAGATTGCTCCACTTTTAAAAAAAAATACTTATTTGTGGAGTTATATTTGCTAAAGATAAGGTTTTTCTTTTGATGATGCAGATGTAGTATTCTCTCTAATTTAATGTACATAGCTTCATATACTAAATGTAGTTTGTACATCCTATGCTGCACTAATTTTAAATATATTATATAATCAGTTATATTTGGTTATGATAAAGCATGGGATAACGTAGTAAGTACAGCTGTTTTTTCTCACATGCAGCACTCTAACAATGAAGTGCTGGAGATATAGTAATAGAGTCACCAACTAGATTACTCTCTCTCTCTCTTCATCATACTGAAAAATAGCTAGTGCTCTCATCTTATTTCCTCCTGCCAAGAAAGAATTGCAAGAACCAATATATGGTCGATGCAGAAATTTCTTGTTGATGGTTAGAAGACAGTGTACTAAATTCTGAGATTACATGTAACTAGATCTAAAAATAAAACTTATATTCTTTTCCCATTTTCCATGCATTACATTTTTTAATCTCTGATTATTGAAGTGGTGAAAACATTTCCTCAAAAACATTTTGAAATCAAATATCAATCCTAAACTCATCAGTATGTCCAGTTCTTATATGTTTCACCTAGGTGGTGTAGATTGTCTTGCCACCTTTGTTTTTCTAATTCAATTTATATCTAAATGCATAAGAAAAACTGAAATATTGTTTATTTTCTTTATACTACATTGCATTAAATGAAATTAAACAAATAATTTCCATAAAATAGAATGTCCTGATGAGAATTTTTCTCATTTTCTTCAATGCTTCTGATGAATGTAAGTTGTAAATCTACAATAAACAAGACACTCACTCTTTGTGTCCTAATGTTTCTGATTAGAGATCCTCATTTTGGACCCAAGAATGAGAAGACTTACATAAACACAATGTTGTTTTATTTAAAATGGAACAGTAATGTGGTGGTATCAGGTGCTTTATTGCTAATATGTCTTAAGTACTGATTTCTCTATCAAGATTCATCTGTTTTCTGGTTTAGGTTACTTATTCTTGACTGGGCTGAGTTGTGATCAATTGTGAATTCAGGCTGGTTTCAATTCTTTTAAAGATAAAAGGTCTAGTAAAAATGAACAGATCTGATTATTTCCTTGCTGCTTGTGGAGTTGTATCTTTCTACGGTGTATACAAATTGCTACCATTCTGATTTGTTGTCTTTTATACACACTTTATCCTTACCTAGTGGAAAATAAAGCAATGAAAAATCAGACCCATGGTTGTTGCATAAAGAGTCATATGATCTCATTTATCTCAAATCAATTACATGCATAGTAAGCCATGTGAGAGGTAAACTCAGCTTAACAGAAAAAGAGAGAAACATATGAGTACTAACTACAGGCTTTTATACCAACAAATGTAAAATAACCTACCGCACCAGATTCAAACCCTAGAATCTAAATGATCTCAATCTAAAGCTGAGGAAATAGACTTTGCTACAGCAATTTCCAACCCATGGTGACAGGAGAAAATTACCAAACTTAAATATATTAAATTGTCTCTTTACATTTTTGATGGAAATCACCTATATATTTGCAGTTCCCATAAAAAGAGGTAACGATTAAGACTATTTACTGTTAATTAAGATGTTTCTTAATAAAGGGACGTTGTTTTGCTGACTACTGTTAGTAACATGAATGTTCTCAAAATTTTTGTCAAAAAAGAACAATACAAAACTTATATGCAATATCCATGGCCATCATACCTTTCATTATACATTTGCATGGGCTTTGGTTAAAATATGTCCTTCGTGATTTTCAAAAACTGACTGCAGATGAGATGTTAAAGATTTGTCTCTTCTTTAGACGTATATGACTGTCTCACACCAAATTACACATGAAAGGGCTGAGTCCTTGTATATAGGCCTATAACTTTTTTTCTAGAAGATGATTATAAATTATTCTCCATCAAATACTTTCATAGAACTTTCATATGTTGTTAATCTGGGTGACACTTAAAGACAGTGAATTTGGTTAAATTGGAATTACCAAGGGCTGGTGGGCAGCATATATGACTGGAATGTTATAATCACAGATGTCCAGATGGATTAGAAAAAGCTTTCTAACAATGTCACTTTATATTAGGTACCATCCTTAGGCAACAGTCTCAATAATAGAGTTTATTCCATAAAGCTGGGATAAATTATGAGGGAGGCTGACTTAAAGGAAATGTTAAGATGGAAATATACGAAAGTAAATTGCCAAAGTTTAGAGAATTGATGCTTGATGGCAAAAAAAAAAAGTGATTCCTTAATCAAGAATGAAAATAATATTGTGAGCACTGAAAAATCTGTGTTGGTTAATGAATTATCAATAAGAAACCAAATGCCAAATAAATGCAATTAATGTAAAGTCAAAAGGTAAAAAAAAAATACAGAAGGAAATACAGAAATCATGGAAGATTCCATACCCAGCACAGCTTCCTTGAATATGAGGATTAAAAGAACACTAGTAACAAACTATAGCAATTCTGTAAACACCCTACTACATACTGCTGATTGAAATAGTAAGACTACAGAAAAACATTTAAATTAATACTTCATGTTTTGGAAAAAAAACTAGCTAATAGATTTTTTAGATAAAGCAATAATGGAGTATTTCTAGTCTGCTATGCTATAAACTCATACAAAAAAACCCTTCAAGGAATAGCATTTATCAAGATATATAAATGATTTCCATTGTCTGAGAACATAGCCTCCTACTAAGGTACAGGTTTAAGCTGTCTTCATATGCAAAAAGATGAGCTAGCTGGAAAGAAGATTGATTGGCTGAACAGGGATCTTATGCTGGAGATAGGAAAAAAAACAGTTCACAATCTTTGGAAGTATGGTCCAAAGAACTGAGGACTACAGGGAGGTTCTGAGGTTAAGTAGGGATAAAATCAGAAGGGCCACAGCACAAAAGAGCTTAAGCTGGCCACAGTTGTAAAAGACAGTAGAAAATGTTTCTAGAAATATATTAACAGCAAAAAGAGGGCTAAGGAGACTCTCCATTCTTTAATTAATACAAGGAGAAGCATAGCAACAAAAGATGAGAAAAAGGATGAGATATCTAATGCTTTCTTTGCTCAGTCTCCAGAGGTAAGACCAGGTAGACAAGTCACCTGAGCTTGAAGACAAGAACAGGAGTACAATGAAGCCATCATAACCAAAGGGGAAATGTGTGGCCTACTGCTCCACTTAGATACATAGAAATCTATGGGGCCAGATGGGATCCATTTGAGGGAGCTGGCAGAAGTGCTTGCCAAGCCACTTTCCATCATCTACCAATGGTCCTGGCTAACTGTGGAGGTCCCAGTGGACTGGTTGTAAAAAATGTGACACTCATCTACAAGAAAGGCCAGAAGGAAGATAAAAGGAACTACAAGCATTGAGGAAGGTTATGGAGCAGATCATCCCGAGTGCCATCATGAGGCACATACAGGACAACCAAGGATTCAGGCCCAGTCAACATGACTTTATGAAGGGCAAGTCCTGCTTTAATAACCTGACCTCCTTCTACTAAAAATTGATCTGTTTAGTAGATGAGGGGAAGATAGTGCATGGTGTCTACCTGGACTTTAACAAAGCCTTCAACATCATTTACCACAGCATTCTTCTGGAGGTACTGTCTGCCACTGTAACTGATTTTTTAGTGAAAGAAAGTGTATTTAGGTATTCTCCAGATGGATAAAAATAAATCAGCTGAATTCAGATCCCGAAGAGTGTTTACGAGTCCCCTGAAAAATACTGTATTTAAATCTATAACTTCTAAAAGTTTTCATTAGTTTTCTTTCTCAACCCCTATGTAAACATTATTAGAGAATCACTGTAGTCAATTGCAGGCATATAATTGGTATGGATTTCATAAGAGACTGACCTCCAAATGTGCAGACTTTCACTTCTAGGCAAAAATAATTGAGTTAGAAAGAGGACACGTTCCTTTCTGGCACATATCACCAGAAACAATTCTCCTTTTGAGAGTTGCAATATCTCAGCTTTCTTAAATGTCATTATGGTTTCAAAGCATAGTAAGCAAATATTCAGGATCTCAGAGAAACATGCAGTTCAGCACACGGCTAAATAAGATTATTCAATTAGGTATAAATTTGCTGACCACATTTTAATAAAAGATACCACAGATTGGTAGAAAACTGAATAGGCATCTGAATCTACAGTTTATTTACGTAACATTCCAGCTTCTTCTATGACTACAAAGGGAAATGATGCAGTTCAGTTTTCCTCAATCTCTAATTCACTCAAGATGTGAAACAGAGGTAAAGAATAATTTTCTTTTTTTTTACGTCTTCAAGATCATTGCATAGCATCAGTCTGTCCAAGAACTGTTGTCTTGCTTCAGCAGGGGGTGCTTGGACTAGATGATCTTTATAGATCCCTTCCAACCCCTACCATTCCGCTTTTCTCCACCTCCATTCCAGCTGCAAAAAAAAACCAGCATCATTTTTATTGACAACTAAACTTTTATTTTCACAAATGACCTGAATGACTTCATGCCAAAATAGAGCCTTATGAAGCTTGTAAAAGAAAAAGGAAATCCTCATGGATTATGAGGCTGGTTGTTACCTGTTAAGCCTGAGTGGATTCCATAGATAATACAAATCATATCTCCAAGTGCAGGTGATGGAATTAATAGTTTGGGGTTCCCTATAATCTGCAATACTTATGAATCTTGCTTATTTTGCATATTTGAACTTTACAGTTGTCAAGAGGAAATACTTAAGTATTTTGTGTGCAGCTATCTGAAAAGCTGACAATTTTTAAGGAATAAGTAGAAAGAATAACTCCTTGAAATAGAATTGTTTCAACTTTTATATAATCACAGAATCTTAGCATCTTAAGAGTTGGAAGGGACCATAAAAGATCATCTAGTCCAACTCCTTTGCCAGAGCAGGATCACCTAAAGTAGGTCACAGAGGAATTGAGCCAGGTGGGTTTTGAATGTCTCCAGAGAAGGAGACTCCACAAGCCATCTGGGCAGCCTGTTCTGGTGCTCCATCACCCTCACAGTGAAGTTTTTTCTTGTTTCCTTGTAACCTCTTGTGTTCCAGCTTATATCTATTGCCTCTTGTCCTGTCATTGGACATCACTGAGAATAGCCTGGGTCCATCCTCCTGACACTCACCCTTTACATATTTGTAGACATTAATGAGATCACTCCTCAGTCTCCTCCAAGCTAAAGAGCCTCAGCTCCCTCAGCCTTTCATCATAAGGCAGATGCTCCACCAACTTCATCATCTTGGTGGCCCTGTGCTGAACTCTCCATCAACTTGCTGTACTTGAACTGAGGGGCCCAGAACTGACCCAGTATTCCAGATGCAGTCTCACAAAGGCAGAGTAGAGGGGTAGGAAAACCTCTCTCTACCTACTAACCACAGCCCTTCTAATACACCCCAGGATGCCACTGGCCTTCTTGGCCACAAGGGCACATTGCTGGCTCATGGTCACCCTGCTGTCCACTAGGACCCCCAAGTCCCTTTCCCCTACACTACTCTCTAAAAGTTCATTCCCCAGCCTGTACTGGTACTTGGAGTTATTCTTTCCCAGATGCAAGACTCTACACTTGCCCTTTCATTAGATTTCCTCTTGCCCGACCCTGCAGTCTATCCAGGTCTCCTTGAATGGCAGCACAGCCTTCTGGTGTATCAGACACTCCCTCCAGTTTAATATCATCAGCAAACTTGCTGACAGTGCCCTCTGTTCCTTCATCAAGGTCATCAATGAATATATTAAACAGTACTGGTCCCAGCAGTGACCGCTGAGGAATTTCACTGGATAAAGGCCTTCAGCTAGACCCTGCCCCATTGATCACAACTCTCTGACTTCTTTCCTTCATCCCAAGTGCCCATTCCTTCCTTCCATGATCTATAGACTCTCTTCTTCCACTTGAATTTGCCCAACAGTTCCCTGTTTAACCATACAGATCTCCTGGCTCCCTTTCTTGACTTCCTACCCACTGGGATGCTCTGGTCCTGAGCATGGAAAAAGTGATCTTTGAACACAGACCAACTACCTTGGATCCCTTTATCCTCTAATACCCTGTCCCATGGGACATCCTCAGCAATTACTTGAAAAGCCCAAAGTTGGCCCTGCTAAAGTCCAGGGTTGTGATCCTGCTTGGTGTTCTGTTCCTACTGCACAAGATCCTGGACTCCACCAACTCATGGTTGCTGCAGCCAAGGCTGCCCTCAACTTTTACTGCTGAAACCAGACTCTGCTTGTTTGTGAGTACAAGATCCAATAGAGCTCCTGTCCTAGTTGGCACATCCACCATTTGCATCAAGAAGTTATCATCAATGCACAGAAGGAACCTCCTGGACTGTAAGTGGCTAGCTGTGTAGGCCTTCCAGCAGATGCCTGGGTAGTTAAAATATCCCAAGAGAACCAGGACCTGTGATTTTGAGGCTGCTACCAGCTGCCTATAGAAGGCCTCATCCACTTCCCTGTCCTGATCAGGTGGCCTGTAATAGACACCCAAAACAGTCACACATGCTAGCCTGCCCCTTAATTCTAACCCAAAACCTCTCAACTTGTCCCTCATCCTCACCTGAACAGAATTCAGTACCTTCTTGTTGCTCTTTCACATAAAGGGCAACTCCATCACCTCACCCTCTTGGCCTGTCTTTCCTAAAAGGGACATAGCCATCCATGGCTACATTCCAGTCATATGAGCTGTCTCACTATGTTTCTGTAATTGCCACCAATATAGAGGAAATGTCATAACTGAACCCAACATTTTTCCAATGAAAATTCGGTGCTAGTATAGAATTACGCTACATCTAAATTCCACAGCTGTTTATGAGGAAATATGTTTTTAAAATTCTGATTTGAGATAATTATTAGTCTACACAATCACTTTGCTTAGGATAACCAAGGAAAATTAAATTGTCAGTTCAATACTTGAAACTTAGTTGATAATATTTGGAAAAGGTATTTTTCTACTATACATTCAAAAGCAAGCAACATAATATCTCCAACATTTTTCAAGTACAGCAAAAAGAGTTTTCCTAATAAGGATATTTCATAATCAGAAATGCAAAAACATGTATCTCATAAATTAATTGCTTAATCCTCTGCTTTTCTAGAAATTATTTGAAAATTGTGGTTTAGCATTTTTTTTAGCAATTTTTAAATAAACAAAGTGGGAAATTATTTCCCCAAGGCTTCATTAAGGTTTTCTAAATGCTCACAAAAATTAGATAGATGAAATCAATATTTTTACATTGCTTCATTCAATGGTTCATCATGCTTTACCCTTTAAATAATGGAATACAATTATTAGTTAGATCAGTTTTCTTGTGTTAATTGAAAATATTTCAGCATATTTTAACATATCTTTTTTTGAAGTAGCAAAATACTGTAATGTATAACACTAATAAGCAGTGATAGACTTTACTATAAATATTGTCTCTGTTGCCAAGTAAAGTTACATACAAAGCAGAACATTGTAAACATCCATTCACTCATTCTATTGGTAATGAAACTATGGATCTTTTGTATTGTCATTTAGGTATGATTTTTTTCTGTGGCTACATGTTTTATTCAAATACCTACAAAGCAACATTAAAATAATAATGGGTCTGTTTAGTGTGGGGTTTTTTAAATGACAGCAGATTTTTGGTGTTAGGGATTTTTCCAAAATTTTTAGAGCTGCTAAAGTACATCTCTATTTTACGGATAGAAATGGTTAGTAGATAAAAGGTAAGCCAAAGTTTTGGTCATGCTGAAATGGCATCTCAAATGGCTCTCTGTCTAGTGACTCACTCGGAATCTTTTGATACAAATGGAAATTCTCTCACTGATGTCAGGTTTCATCTGGTTACAGTTACTAAGATGCCAGTTTCACAAAACAGAAGGATTGAGCAGAAAATATGGTGAAAGTAGCTCAGGTTTTTTATTTCTGTAGTGAGGCCTATGACTTTGATGAAAATGTAGCAGCACTGGAATTTGTATGAAACCCAATCCAGTATGTCAGCTTTTGGCATATTCCACTGATTTAAATCTCCTAGAGCAGATGCATAAGAAGTTACAAGGTCATTGAATTTATTAAGCATGGTGAAGGCTCCAATTTATAAAAACAGAGCTTCAGGTACAAAAGAAATTTATGGTCAGATTGCAGCATCTTTGAAAATCTAATTGCTTTAATGCATGGAATTTGAACAGAAGTTTCAGGAATACAGCTTTGGAATTAAATACCTAAATTCTTCTAATGTGTTTCACTAAAAGGAATTCATTACAAAAGGGAAAGTGTACATCTGTGAAGTAAAAAAAAATAGGTGTAACAAAATGGTTAACCATAAGATAGCAACCAAGCTTTCTTAGCTTGTTCTCACTGCATTTCATTCATAGTGCTTGTTGGCAGAACTCAGTGTATGGAGTTTATATATGTATTTATAGATACATACATGTTGGTTGTATAGGAAGCGTACATTTGAAAATAATTTTGTTTTCTCAAATTATTCTACAAAGGCCAACTTGTCCCCTTCAAAGCTGCATTTTGAACTAGAGACATCAGAACTGGATATGTCTCCATATTTATCCAAAGGTGCCTTATAAAAAGAGTGTGTTTTCTAAGTAACTTAATTAAATTGAAAATCTGTCTGTTCTAGCATTACCCAGACAATGTGACAAAGCCTACTGAGTCAGTTATATTTGAAGCTCTGAGTCTAACAAAACTTGGTTTTAGAAGTAAAGCTCTTTTGCACACATTAGTTTTGCAAATTATAATATTATCAGAAATATAATATATATTTTCTTATAAGAAAAAATAATTATTCTGAGCAGTTTAGGATTATGGATGGACTATGAATGATTAAAATCAGAAGATTAAATTGACTATTGAGCTCTAAACTTCTCACACATCCTCATTTTAGATACTCTAATGAAGCAGACTGACAACAAAATGACACAAAAATCTGATTTAAGTGTCAGTCAATGCAATACAATTAATTTGGTGTTAAAACAGAACATTCGTATATTTTGTAGTAGAAGTTAAAACATTTTTGTGGCATCATGACACTTACTACATCTATTTCAATAATTACCACAGGACAAATTTGTGTTAAAAAAAGAAATCCTAAAACTTAAAAATGAACAGGTTTTTTAATACTAAATTGCCGCCAATCAAATTGGATACTGATAAAAATTTAAAAAAAAAAAAATCCAGCAGCTTCTGTGAACAAGTAGGATCTATGTATATCCAAAGCTATATGTCTGATTCTGGCCACAGAAACTGAAGGCAATCAAGAATGGCTTATATTTGACATAGAACCTGTGAAAATGACATCAGAGTTGGATCTTGGTGCATTCAACATGACTGAGGATGAATTTTCATTTAGAAAGACACATTTTAACAGAAGAAAAAAAATAAACTAAACTACAACAGATAGTTTAAGAGGAATAACCAAGGTGATAGGGAGGATCAAATATGTCCCTTGTTCCTTTGTCTGACTCCAACTCCAAATACTAGCCAATGAGATGTTAGCCAACACATTTGAGAAATGTTGGAAACATTAATTGACAACAGCACCTACCAGCATACAGCAAATTCTAGCCAGAATACAGTTGTTCTTGCTTAAACTTGTCAAGTAGCCAGAAAACATATGAGTTGGATACAGGGAGGGCAGTGGAGTGGATTGGTAATCATGCTCAACAGAGGAAGGAGAGGGGAAAAATCATTAGAATTGTTCTCTTAAGTGCTTCTCTCTTAGTCTTCAGCTTCCGTAAACTAGCATGACAGATATATGATCTGGGAATTTTTCAAGATTAATTTTTAAGAAATTAAAGCGTTCAGCACTGGTTATGCTAGGAATATTTTGGTGAGTTTTTTTCCTTTTTTTCTTTTCTATGTTCTATCACAATGCCATAAACACTTACAGAACCACTGTGATCCCACCTTTGATTACTTCAAAACTTGAACAGTTAAATCTGGTTACCAAGACACAACAGAAAAATTTGCTTTTCTCATTTTTGTTCCATAAAGACCAAAATCTATTGCACAAGAAAGTATTGGGAATGTTATGTATAAATTAACAATATGCAGGTGCACGTGCACCACTGAAATTTCGTGAATAAAACTAATGTCTGAGTACAATTCATTACCAGAGCAAAATTTTAAATAATTCATTTGTTAATGCACTCTAAGAAGATGATATCCATGCACCCAAATAATTACAGAAAGAAGCATGCAACCACAAACTTGTGTGTACAGAGAATACCACTAACAGATTTGTATGAGTGGGTCACATGGCAGCGCTGATGATACAGGTACTTAAACCTCTTTAAGTCTCTAAATAAATCTCTTTTATGTTATTTTTACTTGTATTACAGCAACCTGGGAAGTATCAAAAGAGACCAGAGTTCAGTTGTACTAGGTGTTGCAAAAAAATGTGTGTCAAAGTCAAAATAGTCAAAGAGTATAACCTGCAACTATTTGCACTTTAGTCTATAGACCACAACCTTCAAGTACTACATGTGGTAACAGTGCAGAGACATGGCCTGAGTTCAAAATAAACTAAGTGAAAGAATATGTAAGTGCAACAAGACAAATATTATCCCTGTTTTTCTACTGACAAAGTAACCTATGAAAATTAATAACTAAATCTATATTGTGAAGGCTTTGAACAAGTATTTTGCATGTCTCCTTGAGGAAATAAGCTCACAAAACTATCTATCTTCATACGTGTACCAAAGTACTCCAGCTTCATAAACAGAAATTGGTGGGAGTATGCATAACTACTTAAGTCCTGAAGCTGCAAAAGTCGTTAGAGCTGAAGTCTCAAAAAGATTTTCAAAGTAGACTTATTCTTATCCGTTTGTCTCTAGGATTTATTGTAACAAATCAAGTCGCATGTGAAAGAGTGAAAATAACTCACAAAATACTTGGGAATCTTCACCTATTGTAGCTGCCTGAAAGGTAGAAACCTAACCAGCAGTCTGGGTTCCCTGTACAGTTAAGAGACAGACACAAATATTCCAGAGAGTTAGTCATCCTTCTTAAAATAGGGTGATTGACATTATACCATTGTTTTTCCTTCTTTAATTACAAAGGGAACCCTGACCAGCTCAGAATGGATACATACCTTTACATTGAGTAATATTAGTTAAGATGAATAGGAAGACGATTTCAGTATGTGACAATAATGGAAGCATGAGTGTAGCACCATTTGCAGTATTTTTAAAAAATAAATTGACTGAAGAATTCATGCAACAGAACAGGTTGAGATACAGAACCATTCTTGATCTAGATGTAAACTGCTATATCTGATTTATCTAAAAACAAATTAAAAAGGGATTTGTTAAGAGTATAGGAATATTTAGAAAGACAAAGACTATTTGTTACTCTAACAAGACAAAATCTAACAGGATTCAGTGTATGAAAAATAAAGAACTAAACATATGCAGACAAGACATAAATTCCACACTGAATGTGACAATACAGATGGAACAAAGAACTTGATAACTTAAAATCTTTAAACAGAGATGGGATCACTTTCTGAAGAATATGCTATAATCTGAATAGGTTACTTCAGACAAAGTGGTTTTAGGGGTCTAATCTAGCTTTAAAATCTTCTCCATCTTGGAAGACTGGCTGAAAAATCCTGGATGACAGATATCTTCAGATGACTCAAACTATAGTATGATTAACAGGGAAATGGCCTTTGTTACAGAAAAGGCCTAATGTACAGTAGACTTAGCTAAACTATTGAGGCATGTGAATTCTCCCTGCAGTAGTTGCTTCCCTCTTTGAGTCCTTTTTCCTCACTGCTTCTGGAAAAAAAAAGTAAATATCTACTTTTTTTCCTAAACTGTTCTCAGGGATACGAGCTTTGTGAAAGGGTTTCAATGTTGCAAGAGAATGTCTGAGCTCATTACTCAAATTCATCTGTATTGAAACCATGCCAGTTTGAGAGGAACAGTGTAAAGCTCTTCTCACAGTGCTATGGGAAGTCGTTAAAAGAACCGATTTAAACATGTATTTCCATTTTAAAAGACTGTTCAGGAACAATCTTTTATATTATCTTTCCATTGAGCCTCTTTTTTCAAATTTGTCGGTGGTTTTCAATAAAACTAGATTTTCTCTATTTTATTTTTATGACCTCTCAAAAATTTTGTGAATTTATTTCTCTTTGAGGTGATTTGGAAGTTTTTATATACATTTCTATTAAACATTTGGTGTTTCTACAAAATGATATATTTCTATTTGCCTTTGAGACATTGAACTGGACATCACACTCTCAAAAGTCAGCTATGTGCCACGATTAGTACAATGAAAAGTTTTATAAGTAGAATATTTCCTTCTCCCTTCTTTTTCTCAAATGTTTATTACGTATCTACTTTTCACACTATAGACACATTTCAAGAAGCCTATGAGAAAGGCTTGATAGACCTCAGTTTCAAACTTTGTCCTGATTATCGTTTTGTACATTAAAGCATAGATTCCAATGTGTTTTTATTTTTTGTTTTGTTTTGGAGGGGTTTTTTTGTTTCTTTTTTTAACATAGTTATTGCTGTAATAACACTAGGAAAATATGTCTGTTTTATAGTAGACCAAATAGTTTTCTTAAAACATTCTAAACACATGCAGAAGTTCATGATGCATAATGATTTGAGTATTTCTTTTAGGTAGATGTTCTGTATTTCAGAGGATCCATATGTGCTACAAACAGTGAACAATCAAGAACACTCACTGATTATTATATGGGTTTTTTTTTGACAGTCTCTTTCTGTTGCTCTGACTGAATTGTAGTGATGCATTAGTCATTTGCATAGAAAAGATCTTGGTCCATAACAGTCATTTATTGGTGGTGCCATCTGCACTTTTTGTGAGTAGAATCTAAGATAAAAAAAGTGTAATTGGTTCATTGGTACTTTAAAAATTTTGGATGCTTTCCTAGTCCTTTTCAGCTAACACTGAAAAATAAATAAATAAAAAGCATAACTTGCTTTCTTATCATGAACTAAAGCTTAAGAATTAATTAGAAGGACTGTAATAAAAATTCAATTGAATCGTAAAATAGATCACAAAGACTGTTGGGTTTTTCTCTTTATCTCAAGGCACTCAGATTGCTGTAAAATATATTTCCACATGTATTTTCAAAATGTCCATCATTCTTCCTGGAGCTATTTACATAAATTGTCTTGTGCAAAGTCCCTGTCATAACAACAGTAAAACAACAGTTACTCCTCCTTGAGGTCTCTTATTTGTATGATCATTTTGTACACATTTCAGGACAAATCTAGTGCTCAATAAGAAAATATTCTTCTTCTAACTGCAGGTGTCTGTAAATGGAAAGATTCATACTCAATTCTATTACTGGTAGAAACAAATTCCATAACTGAGTATTCTTCTCTGTGACTGCTCTGCTCCTATTAAGTGCACTCTAGAGGATGTAAATTTAAGAAGCATCATCTGTTGCTGTTGCCATGATAAGACTCATGGAGTTTGCAGATCATTGAATTAATTAGGCTCAGGCTCATGCAGGGCTTTTTAGATTAGTGAGCATGTACTGAATCCAGAACTAGAGTAAAAAAAATCTCACACTTTCAGACCGATTTACAGAAATACTTCCAATCCTTGGTACTTCATGAAAAACATACCATTTGAAATCCAATCTTAACACACCACCTTATCCCAGAATAATCTACACAGTCCATATTGTTAGACACAAACTTGAGGGTTCCCTGGTGTTCGATTTAATTAAAAAAAAAAAACAGAAATTGAAATTTTGGCTGCATTGAAAAAAAACTGTTCTTTCCTTGACCTAAATGGATTGGGATTTCTAGCATGGATTTCAAGGCAAAGCAACTGTAATGGTCTGAAGATGTGAAAAAAAGTGAAGCACCACTCTCTACCAGTAATTTTTATAGAACATCAAGGCATATAAGAATTCCTGCTTAACAGAATTTACGTTATGATCATAAACAGAAACTCTTGCAAGTCAGTAAGAAGAGATGGAGTATTGTTTCCACTCAGATTCATCCAGAAAACTGTATTTCTTCTGTTTCCATTAGTTTTTTCATATGTACAATACATAAAGAGTTATAAAACAATTTCTCATCTAAGTTGTAACATTCATGACTGTAAAACACATCCAAACTCCCAAAGATTTTGCAGTTTTATCTGCTCTTCCCGTCTGACAAAGGATCTTCTTCTATACTCTTACAATATTGTCTTCAATTTTAGGGATGATATTGTGAATGTACTGAGATAAAAAACTTTTACTGAGATATCATAAGCAAATAAGATATCTAAAAATTTAGATTATTGTACCAAAACATTTCTGACAAGTACTTAGGAGTTTATTGCATAATTCTTGGTAATTTTATTTTTCTAAAATAATTTCAGGCTACGTGGATTTTTGTTTCAGATCTGTAGAATATAATAACTTGATGACTATTTAATCACTAATTTAAATTATAAACATTCCTAAATAAAAATAATTTCCTGAATATTAAGGACTATAATTTATACCCCAGATTAGAGATTGCTTTTTTTTTTTTCCTCACTCCATTAATATGTGGTGGGAAAGCTGAATTGGATGTAGAGCTACATCTAGTGTATATTCACTGAGGAAAATAGTGATTTAATTCTGTTTTTTCTTGATTTTGTATGTATTTCAAAAATAAAAGTTAAAAAGGCTATACTGAACGGTAATACATTTTGAAACAATTATTCCTTCAACAGTAAATAACTAAGGCAATATATGATTCCTTCTTCCTAATGTCAATGTGGTACAGAGAAATATTAAGAACCATGATAGCTGGACTCCATTTCTGCCGCTTATTTGTTATTTTAAAAAAATCACATTACAGGTCATTTTCATCTTTCCTTTTCAGGACTCTGTTTAATCATCCACACCATAACTATAATATACATGTACAAAGTACATGCTTCTGTTAATGCTGTAAATTTAATGAATACTTCTATAATACTTCTATAATTTATTCTATAGTCTTCCTCTTCCCCCAAAATTAAATAAAAGTACAGATGTAATTTTTCTAAAGTATTCTGGGATCCTAAGAAGGAGGCTTCATGGAAGTATAGAATACCAGTAGATGTCTCACTGTCTTCTGCAAACAACAATGCTTAATTGCTCTTCCAAATATGCCTCTCCAAGGGAATGCAAAACATGTTTGAGGAACACAAGTGGCACCTTCTATTGTGGAATGCTCTAACAGGCTTTAAGCAAAGGGATTGCTGAATTCACTTGAGAGAGGAGGGCAAAGTATTATGGAAAAAAAATGACAGAATACCATTCCAACACATCCTTCTCTTTTGTCTGAGGCAGAACTACAGGCACTAAGAGCAACAAGGGGTCTTAGACAGTGACAAACCACTATCAGAATGTTCCAGTTTATTAGATTACATACTACCCATTAGGATATCTTTAACCTGAACAAATTTTGCAGCTACACTGAAAAATCAAACTTTAAATGAAAACTATATCATGATTTTGAAATACATCTGTAATTTTATTTAATTCTGGGGGAAGAGGAAGACTATGGAATAAATTATAATGTTATAAATTTCAAGTTACTTATGCTACAAGTTTTTTCCAGTGGATATTGTAACACTAATATTACAGCACAGAGATGTTATCAACGCATACAAACAGAAGTCAAAATAGAACCATATTGGGCAGTATAAAGCATTGGTACATTCAACTAATGATAATGAAAACTAGCTTATAAAAATTCAAACAGCATTTTTTGAAAGTATTATAAAGCTAGAAGCTTGGGAATTAGACAGAGTACCCACACAGCAGGAGAGTACAAATGAACACCTACGCAGATGGCTGCTATAAGAACTGAACAACCACCATTCTATATAATAGAAAGAAGCAAAATGAAGTGCCGATTGTAAGTGGTGCTTAACTTTATTAAGCTAAGAGAACACTATTACTGAAAGTCTGTATCTGACAAAAGGAAATTACTTTGTTGTAATCATGTTCATGAGCTGTCTTGTGCAGTCAAAGGCCTGCCATTCATTTAAATTAAACTGTAGCCTTTAAAATGTTAATTAGATGGTACAGCCAGATGCAATATTGAAGAACCTTTAATTTATAAGTTTCAACCATTTTTTCTTGAAACATTCTCGTATGTTTGTAATAGAACAACAGGCATGGATTTGTGACAATATCAAAAGACTAACTTACCATATATTCCTTTTATTGTCTTTGATAGCTCTTCTATATATATTAATGAGTACATACAATAAATATCTCTTTGAAAAATACATTTCTGAAGTGAAATTAGAAGACAAAACTTGCCCACATAATGTTTTTTTTTTAATATTTTTGAGACATAATCTTTCCTAAGGTTTGAAAAGACCTAATTGAGAAAATCTGCTTTGGTATTTTTCTTTTACTTCGCTGTTAAATATGCTTGAAGTATTCCCAATTTACAAGGACAAATTCAGCAGGAACAATTGTAGTGTTATAGAACCCACTGATTATGAAAACAAAATTATTAAGATGTCAAAAGCGTGTTCGAATAGCAGTATTGATACTAGTGTAAAGTACAAACTAAACCCTTCCACTCACCCAGGAAACTTAATCAGAATGAGATTTGTGATACAGAATGGTAAAGCTCAGGGGATGATGAAATCTCTAAATGAGAAGAGCATTTTTACATGGAAAAGTTATTTGCATTTTCTAATCTCAGATTTACATCACCAAAAACATTGACTACAAATTCCATTGTCTGTTTTTCATTATCTAAAGATGCTGAGCACCTGCTCTTCCCACTGATTTAAACTTGAGAATGGCTGCTCATCACTCCAAAATAAAATTTTTCCATTGCCATGACAACATAAATTAATAATTTTTTAAGAACGTATGTCCTAAATTAACAAGTGACTGGGTTTTTAGAAGACTGACAGGAAACAAAAAATGTAAACTTCAAAATTTGATGTGTTCTTGAATCTTAGTTTTCATATGTAGTATTTATTCTCTTTGAAATAGTATTGCAATATAACTTAGAACAAACAATTTTTGTGTAGACTTCTCATCCTCATTATATTTTAGAAGGATTTTCTTTTTTCCCTTTTAGTTAGTGCTCTGTTTGACTTTAGTTGCTTGAAACTGATAGATTTCTCATGCTGGGAATAGCATTAGACTTGATTCCTATGTCTTCCTAACAGTTCTGAACTGATACAACTTTAAAGGCATTGTATTATTATTGGATATTTTGGGTGAGGTAGCAATGCTAGAGTATGTAACAGGAGAGATATGGTACTGTGGTTCCATTTTTAGGTCTTGTAAACTACACAAAAAGAGAATGAAAAAAATTTTAGGAAAAATTTTAAAAAAAGAAGAAGAAAACATCAGAAGAAACTTTTGTTTCATTGATTGCTTTGGAGCAATAAATTACATATCCCAACTAGACTGCATCTGGGATTGGTTTCTTCCTCTGACCTGGTCTTCATTATTCTCTTTCAGGCAGCTGCTTCTTAGCAGTAATATAAGGAACGATATGGCAGTTCTGGAATGATTCCTCTTTCTTTCTTGGCCCTACAGTCTCTTTCTGAACCATTAAATGAATAATCTTATCTGTGTCAGGCATTTGTAGAGCATCTAGGTGTTTTAGCAGACTTCCGTGGCCATAACAGTCATGTCACTGCAAACTTTTTGCTTTTTAAGATCTGATACATGTGATGTGTTATACAGTTACTCAGTAGAATTAGACTAGCGAGCTAACTTTAACTCATGTTTTTAAGTGTAAGTAATTATAGCACAAACAGGAGTTTATTGTCACTCCCTTTTTACACCTCATGCTGATGTTTACATAAAAGTAGTGTAGATTTATTATTCAATGGTTAGGCTGGTCTTGAATCCACAATCCTGATCATGTTTTCATTTTAATAATGATCAAGACAATTACAACACTGTGAGTAAAATAATATTTGTCAGATTAGAAGAAAAAAAATGAGTCATTCAGAAATTTATTTTTCCTTCCTTTTTTAGTTATTTTTAAGAGTGATAAAATATCATGTCAGCTCAAAGAAAGTTAATCACTTGGGTTAACTGGAAAGTCTCTTCTCGTAAAAACACTGCAGATGCTTTTGGTAGAAATAATACATTTTCCTTCTTTTTATTTGAGTGATCCTCATTCTCTTTTCCCTTTCTTAAATTTTCTCTTCAGAAAAGAACTTAGAGGAACAGAATTCATCAATATTTCCAGTACATGCTAGTGCTTGAATATTGTCACTTCTATATAAAGCAAATATTATCCTTTTCAAGGATCAGGTGGGAAGCACAGAAGTGTTGGATGCACCTCACTGCACTGCTGTTCATCCTCAACACTTTGCACAATGTGAGAATGTTTAATAATTCCAACCCAGTCTGGAGATAAGAATCTCTGGTGTCACATCACAACTGACAGTGCTAGTGTGAGATTTATAGTAAAACAATATTCCAGCTGTAGCTTTCATTTATAGAAATAAAACATCAGAATGGAAGGGAGGTGTGGGGGGTAGAAGATAAACATTTTAGTCTTTTAGCACCATTTATACAAATTGCAGTGAAGCTATAAAAAGAGAATCTTGAAAAGCAAGGAAAAAATAAGCAATTAGAGAGTAGAGCTTGTTTTTCATTTTGCTTTATATTTTTTTTTTAAATCCAGTTAACTTTTAACTTCTAAAGACATCCGATGCAAGCAGATCACCAAATATAAATAACCTCTTTGCTAAATAAAGTGTGTGGCAACTGTAGGACAGGCGGTCCAATTTTTCTCCCATTAATCATTAGAAACTTCACATACAGGAAGAGTCTCAGGGGATATTTCTGGCTGGGAAAAAGATCCTCCCTCCTCAGTTCTAATCAGTCCATCCCATCTGTAATGGGTTTAGAAATTGTTAATGACATAAAGTGACAGTCGAAGGTCTGTCAGTATAGAGTTTCTGTGAGCTCTCTAACAAACTACTACAGACAATTCTCAAAGCTTCTGGAAAATGATCTGGATTACAAGGGAATAAATTTGATACACTAGCAATCACAATCAGGAACTGAAAATAAAGGCTTCCTTGATGCTGTTCTTTCAACTACAATGGTACTAAGACAAATCTAGCTGTTAGACAAACCACGTAAGAGGGTTACTAACACTTAGAATAGAGGTCTATATTATTGAATATGTAAAATGTACAAGCAGTTGAAAAAGAAGGTAAGAATAGGAACTTAAACAAGCCTTTTGCTAATTTTATTAGATTCTGAATGCAGAAAGAATTATAAAACCTAGCACATGCATAAAGACTAAGTTCAATAATTTTATACTACATTCTTACACTACAGACTGAAAGTCTGTTATATGCATATCTACCTATTTAGATAGAGTTTACAGCATTCAAAGATAAAAGTAGACTAAGTCTCTAAAGATTTTCCTTAATCAAAGCTTACTGTTTGTTGGACAGCAATTAATAATTTGATCCTACTAACATTCAAAAATGTCATTTTTATTCCATTCCATTCAAAACCTGGAGAATTAAGCTCTCCGAATCACTCAATGTTGTATCGAATTCAAGATGAGGACAACAGCTAGCAAAATTTTAAATCATTTCAGTTTGAAATGTAATACAGAACTCCACTAGAAGATTGAGATACTTAATATTGCTTTTAGAACTATAAAAACCAAGTAGATCAGATTCTGATCTCTCACAATTAAAAAAAAAAAAATCCCTCCTCTTTAACTGAGTATAAGTAACAAAATCTATGTATGAAGAAATTCAGGATCTGGTCAGCTGTGCATGCCTTAATAATGTCTACATTTTTGGCAATACAAGCTATGTTGGCCTAAGTTAATGATGGATAGGAAAATTTTCCAAGTTTTTAAAAACAAATTTTACTCCTCTACAACTAAACATTCTCTGTCTTATTGTTTTTTCAGCTTTCAGAAAATTCTTTACACTAGTGTGTCAGAGAAACTGATCTTTCAAAGACTGACATACATACTAAATTGCACTAAACTGCATTGCTCTGGAGAAATACCCCATACTCCGTATTTCCTTCCAAATTTTGTCCTCACAGAAATATTTTATTGTATTACAATGTAAAACAAGATATCTTACAATATTTCTGAGAAATCACATGTGGATGCATCAAGAAGAATATGGCCAGCAGGTCAAGGGAGGTTCTCTCTCTCTACTCTGCCCTGGTAAGGCCTCATCTGGAGTACTGTGTCCAGTTCTGGGCTCCTCAGCTCAAGAGGGACAAGGAAGTGCTGGATTGAGTCCAGTGCAGAGCCACCAAGATGATCAGGGGACTGGAATATCTTTCATATGAGGAAAGGCTGCGGGAACTGGGGCTGTTTAGTCTGGAGAAGAGGAGATTGAGGAGTGGTCTTATTAACATTTATAAATATCTAAAGGGTGGGTGTCAGGAGGTTGGGACATCCCTTTTTTCTATTGTAGCTAGCAACAGGACAAGGGGTAGTGGGACGAAGCTGGAACACCAAAAAAAAAAAAAACCTTAGAAGCTACATTAGAAATACTTATCTTGATCACTAATGAGTAAAATTAAAAAGAAAGGAAGTTTGTAACAAGGAAGTTTGTATCATTTTCTAATCATTTTGACTTTTAGGCTAGAGTTGCTTACTAAAGAAACATCTTCTGTTTGTGTTGCATTTTCTGTATCTTCAATCACTGTACAATAATTATCAATAGAGTAATTGAAGTTGTCTCACTTGTATTTCTTTAGTTTGGTGGTGACTATAATTGTCTATAAACAGCAGCTAAAACATCTAAGAAAACAGAATCAGTCAACATTATATTGGACTTGGTAACCAATATGGTTTCTTCCAGTCTTATCTAGAACAGTAAAATACAGTGAGAAACACACTGTCAAGAATTCCCTGGTTATTGCCATATGCACTGCTCCAT
Source organism: Colius striatus (assembly GCF_028858725.1). NCBI lineage: Eukaryota > Metazoa > Chordata > Aves > Coliiformes > Coliidae > Colius > Colius striatus. The sequence goes on along the minus strand of NC_084764.1, from coordinate 16,767,248 downwards.
TAGGACTTCTTTTTCTGGATATAATGCAGATGTTCAGTTTTATCTTAGTGCTATATTATTTTAAAGGTATAAAAAATTTATCAATCACTTCCTTCCTTCACTTGTTATTCTCCTGTCATTTCTCATCATTACTTCAGAAACATTCTTCCCATTCCTGTCTCCCTCATTCAGTATATTTCTCCTACTACTCTCCAGTTTTTCATCAGCTTTTCAATCTCTGTATCTTGCTCCTTATGTCAAGATCTCACAGTCCTAGCTGTTGACTAAACACCTACCCACATACAGCATTGTGACCTATCTTATCTCTCACAAATGAGTAGCTGACACTTCAAATTAGCATAGTGAAAACAGACCTTTTGATTTACATGTTAAGCTTTCCTGGTTACTAAGTTCTCTCTCGGCACCTAAACTACCCCTTACTTGATGTTAAACAGCCTCAAGTTTTGCACATCCATTTTATTCATAGGATAACTTCATTAAAATTTATTAAAAAAACAGTATTGACTCTGAAATCATAAGTCTTCTATGTTAGCCAAAGAAATATTTCTACTTCACAATAGTTAACAATTGTGAGATGAACCCTCAATAATTTTTCTGTAAGCTTTATCCAGTTTGTTACTTTACCCTTCCACCCTCCTGGTTACTGTCTGGCCTACCTTGGCCTTTTTGATATCTGGCTTTTATACCAGATATATTCAGTAAATAAAGGTCTTACTATTCAACTACAGAATAGTTTAGTACAGTGGGAGCATATTTTTTCTATAAGATTCTGAGATACAATGGTGTATTTGGAAAAAAAAAAAAAAAGAGTTCTGTGAACTATGAACTAAACTCATTATTTAGTTTTAGAGTAATATTGATAATTCAAAACTGAACTTAAGGACAATTTAAAAGTTGGGTAACATCAATATAAAGATATATGAAAGAGTCCTATGGAGCAACTCTTAAGACAAGAGAAACACAAATAATACAACCATCTTGGTTTACAGTTTGGTTTGTTTTGAAATTTTCAACAATGCTTGTTGTACTGAACCGCAGCAAAAGGCTCTACTTCATCCTCAAAGTTCTTGTGACATGTTTTATGGTGACCTTCTGCTCAGATCTGTGAGAGAAATTTGAAAGATGTTAATATTTTTTCTTCCTTTCTTCATGACAGTGACATTTTATGTTAATTTCATCTGCTCCTTGAGCTCTCAGAGCCAAAACATTCTGTGGGAGGCAGAATGATGTCATTTTAGTCATAGCATAATTTTTCAGCTGCTAGAACAAGACATATTGTGGCATATTCTTCAGTACTTTTTAGAAGTAGTGAAATATAAACTTAAGGTGATATATTTATGCATGAGGGGGTTACACTGCCTTTTTTCAGCTCTTAGAGCTAAATGGCAGGTTTAAAGTGACATCATTCCTCCTACACCAAATACTTTTGCTTTGAAGCCTAAACACACAAAATAACCTTGACCAAGTAATACCATTTCCAATTAATGTAACTACAAGAAGGTAAATTGAAATATTAATTTTGTGTTGCTTAATTTAAATATCATCCTGAAGAATTTTTGCTAGAAATCCAAAAATAAAATTAAAATAAAATTAGAATAAAAGTACAAGTATTAAAATCCCTTCTGGATTAAACAGATTAGAACTAGTAATCATCACAGAGGATATAATAAACAACTGCTGCATTGCCAGCTTTGTGTTGAAACCAGGCAAATAATAAAACCAATGGGTCCCTCTACTCAGATTTTCGAAGGAAACACAAATGCAGAGCAGCAGTGGCACTGTCTTCCAATGTGTTTTGTTTCATTTGATTCAGTGTTACATTTCAGTTCATTGCAATATACACTGAGTTAAAATGCTGCTCCTGGGAGGTAGCACTTGAAAGTATGCATATAAGGAGGTAGCAAGCATTAAACATTTCTCTTTCTAAGTTGAATCAAAACTAGCAACACATGTTGGTAGGTCATTATCAAAGATGCATGTGTCCAGTTCTGGGCCCCTCAGTTCAAGAAGGACAGGAAGTTGCTGGAAAGAGTTCAGCACAGGGCCACCAAGGTGATTAAGGGAGTGGAGTATGTCCCCTATGATGAAAGGCTGAGGGAGCTGGGGCTCTTTAGCTTGGAGGACACTGAGGGGTGACCCCCTTAATGTTTACAAATATGTAAAAGGTGAGTGTCAGGAGGATGGAACCAGGCTCTTCTCAATGATGGTCAATGACAGGACAAGGGACAATGGGTATAAACTGGAACACAAGAGGTTCCAAAGAAATATAAGGAAGAATTCCTTCATTGTGAGGGTGATGGAGCGCTGCCCAGATGGACTGTTGAATCTCCTTCTCTGGGGACATTCAAAACCCACCTGAACTCTGTGACCTACTCTAGGACATCCTGCTCTGGTAGGGGGGTTGGACTAAATGATCTTTTGAGGTCCCTTCCAACCCTTAAGATTCTGTGATTCTGTGATTTAAAACAGTTCATTCACCCTTAAAAGTGGTTGTTTCTTTGAGTTAATCCAGAAAGTTTTCCAAGCTTCTATAGTGACAGGAGAGTAAAAAATCATGATTAAGAAACACATTTTGAATTTTGCTATTCTCCTCAGCTTATCTACTTCAGCTGACTGTACACAGAGCATTAAGTACTGCCTGCGCCATATGAACTGGGTAGTCACAGTCACTGAGCATGTGACAACGAATGATTGCACAGTGGTGTCATCTAGGCATTAAAGTAAGCATTATCTATTCAATCTGGTCATTTATCCCTCTCTCTCTCCTGATATCTTTAGATGCCTGCAGTACCAAGGGGAAGATAAGAATAGACAGGTAAGCAACAAAAACAACCCCCCCCAAACAGTCCTCCTTTCTCAATTCAGATATTGTCTTTCCATTTCAGCTATATGGAGTAAACTTTCATGTGGGACACACTGTGTGCTTCCTAATGCAAAAAGAAAAAGTGTTAGTGGGAAATATTTAGTGTCTTTTCGATTTATCTGGAAAAAGATATGCTACCTGCAGATTAACAGAACATAATCTGACATCCAGGAAGCATCCAAACTCTTGGCATCATTAGTGTTTCTTTCTACTCAGGGGAATTAAAAGTCTTTTGTTGGTTGATTACTATCAGAAAGCCACTGAGTCCTAAGTTTTCTTTATATTTTCTCTGCTTTCCATTGTACATGCACTGGAATGCCCCAGCTGAAAAAAATCACACAAAAAAAACCTCATCCACACAAAAAGCAAAAAAAAATCAACCCTCAATTCCTAAAAGATTGCTGAACTTTGTATCTCACTGCATAAAATTATTTCAAAGACCATGGCTTGTGTACAGATATAATGCCATTGTACTTTAAATAACCACAAAATTTTTCTTGTATTTTTTTTTATTAGTAATATAATTCCAATACTAAATATTTTTATTAGACATTTGGATAGGGGGTTTTTTGAGCAGTAACATATCTGAAATCTCAGAATTCATTATGATCTTGTACTACTCTTGAGTATAATGAAAGAGAAAATAATATGAGCATCTTTTTTCACAAAAGTGCATACTACATTTCTATGTACAAGATTGAATTATATTGCTACAGCTTTTTTCAACTATTTGAACTAATGAAGGTTCAGAACCAAAATGTTTCTTTTCAACTTTAGGTCATTTAGAAATCTAAATCTTGATCCAAACAGCTCTTAGCCATGATGTGGTAAGTCCTTCTTAACTAGATATGCTTTGAAGAAAGGGTTCAGTGGACAGGTACCCAAAAGATCTAAGTTCCAGGAACCTAACTCTTCCTAAGTGAAGTTTCATGTTATCAGCTTCTCAGTAGTTACTTGTTTAAAATAGAAGCGTCATTCAAACAAAAAAATAGTATCTCTAGCTATTGAAAGTATGAATATTTCATAGAATGCATAATTATTACCTGCAGCTTACACTTTTCTCTAATAAAGTGTCACACAGTCTATATACTAATGGGCAAACAGTACTCGATAACCTTTTAATACTTTAGCCTTTTGTACAGACACTGAGCATTATTAGGTAATGAAAGAGTGTATGAGAAAGTAGTAGATTATTTATGATAGAAACCAAATGAAACTAATGGGACAAGATTTGAAAGCTGTGATGCATGAAAGGTCCTATAGAAGCACCTTTGGCACCATGACAAATAAAGATAAAGACTCAGTGGGAAGCAACAGTGTGAACATGACTATGAAGGAGAAAGAATAGATTTACTGAATGAATCCATACCATCTGGTGTTTATTTAATACACAATGAAGGTCAAATGGCTAGTGATCCCTTTTTCTATAGTCCAGTGACCAAAGGAATGGGAAGAATCAATGAATTTATCTATATGTCTGGAAATGTTTCCCCATATGATCTGATTGAGTCATTACTGGAGCAACATGTTCATTACTATTTCAGATAAGGTTTGGAAGAGGCTGTACAGATAAGAAGTACATTCATTTGTTCCACTTTACAGAAGTTCCATCAAAATACACTTAACTGTGTAAAAGCAAATGAACTTGAAGTAAAACTTATCCAGTCAAAAAAGTCTTGTATCAGCTTCCAAAATAGACAATGTTAAAATGTGTAGTTTAAGATGTTATACCTTAAAAACATCCTTCAAAAAATACCTTAAAAATTTGGAAGAGATACTGACTTGGAACTCCTGACTCTGTTTTTGCCTATATCACCCATGTTTTGTCTAGCCTTAAGTAATTTTTGCTATTTGACTACTTTCAAAGTGGGTATAATAATGAATATGTTACAGGATCATAGTGAGTCCTCATTTTTTATAACACACTTTCAGTTCTTGAAGACAAAGATCCATATGCATGTCACTTTAGCAGTGACCTCACTTCTGATGGCAAAAGATGCCCAGAGAATCTGAATTTTAACTAGGCCATGAATCATTTAAAATGAAAATTAAAACGTAGATTTTAATTTTAATTTGTCATTGATGTGGATGTATTGTAGCAAATGATTCAGAGTTAACTATATCTACACAACCTAATTGTTACCTATTTCATTTCACAAATGAAATTCATGTCTCTCTTGTAACATATTTTGATTCAAAAATTATAAATACAAGAAAACTATAAATAGGTCCTGCCATCTACCAGTGAAATTCCCACTTTAATTGATTAAATTTCTAGCAATGAGTGGCTAGCATGGTATAACTGTAGACTACTTCAATCTTAAGGTATTTACAAGGTTCAAATAAGCAAAAGTAAAAATTCAGACAATTAAAAATCCAGTCAACATCAATGACTGGTATCAAGCCTCACTTCCTCACTCTTCTTAATCATGTCCCATCCATCCTCTTCCACAATGCTTGTGATAAATTACAATGAGTTATTTACCCTAGCATGTCTTTGATGATATCAGAAAATGACTGGAATCACTTAACATCCATACAATTAGCCAGTCTATGCTGGGATCAGCCAGAGATTACTGTTGCGTGCTCCTCTAGTTTCTCAGCATCACAGGGATTGGTTCTGGGGCCAGTCTTGTTCAATATCCTCATCAATGACCTGGATGAGGGGACAGAGTGTACCCTCAGCAAGTTCACTGATGACACCAAACTGGGAGGACTGGCTGATTCCCCAGAAGACTGTGCTGCCATTCAGTGGGATCTCAACTGGCTTGAGAGTTGTGCAGAGAGGAACCTCATGAGGTTCAACAAGGACAAGTGCAGAGTCCTGCAACGGGGGAGGAACAACCCCATATACCAATACAGGCTGGGGATTGACTTGATGAAGAGCAGCTCTGCAAAGAGAGACCTGGGAATCCTGATTGATAATAAATTAACCATGAGCCAGAAATGTGCCCTCATGGCCAAGAAGGCTAATGGCATCCTTGGATGCATCAAGGTGAGTGTAAGGTTCTGCTCTCCCTCTACTCTGCCCTGGTAAGGCCTCATTTGGAGTTACTGTGTCCTGTTCTGGGCTACCCAGCTCGAGAGGGACAAAGAACTTCTGGAGAGAGTCCAGCTCAGGACCACCAAGATGATCAGGGGACTGGAACATCTTCCTTATGAGGAAAGGCTGCAGGAACTGGGGTCATTAAGTCTAGAAAAGAGGAGACTAAGGGGGGATCTTATTAATATTTACAAATATCTAAATAGTGGATGTCAGGAGGCTGAGGCATCCCTTTATTCTGTTGTATCTATCAACAGGACAAGGGGTAACGGGATGACGCTGGAACACAAAATGTTCCATTTAAACATAAGAAAAACTATTTTACTCTGAGGGTGACAGGGCACTGGAATAGGCTGCTCAGGGAGGGCGTGGAGTCTCCTTCCTTGGAAGTCTTCAAGACCTTTCTGGACGTCTTCCTATGCAACCTGATCTAGGTGGACCTGCTTCTGCAGAAGGGTTGAACTACATGATCTGTAAAGGTCCCTTCCAGCCTCTAGTATTCTATGATTCTGTGATTCTATGCACAGAATCACAGAAGCTATCTTTTAATGTTTATGATGAAAACATTCTCAACTCGGGTATAATGAGGTTGCTTCTTGGACAATTTGCCAGATCTCTGTCATTTTCCCTTTTTTTTTTTTTTTATTCCTCTCATTTTACCTATATAACTTATAATTTTCTCAGAAACCTACCCAGTATAGGACAACTGTGATATATCCTTACAACCATCTTAATATAACACATTCTAGGTTTCCTAATCTAGCACTGTGCCTTGTTCGACTCAACAAATCATACCAAAGTCTTTTATCAGTCACCAAACGACGATGGTAGTTGCATAGGGTCTCTCCTTGCAAGCCCTGGGATAATTTTATCCAAGAAATCCCAAACAAATTCAATGAATTGTCTTTTGCCTATTCTCCATCCAGGTTATAGTTTCTGAAACATTTACTTTTCATCAACACAGGTAGCTATCAATTCTGTCTTACTGTGTTGAGGAGGACACACTTAAGAATCCAATTTTACAGTGCTCCCTCTTCTCTCAAAGGACTAGCTTATAGTATGGGAAAAGATAATGAAGCATAAGGCACAATATACCATTTTCTGTCTTTTTTCCTAGTGAGAGCTTTCAGTAGTAATGGCAAAAGGCGGTTCACAAAAGGTCATCCATTCACACTTAATTACTTCAAAGTGAAGATGTGCAAGAAGAGAGGGTATGTAGGATAAAATCAGGCCCAAATTCAGAATCCCTTTACTGTTTCTCCCTGGTCCCTCAGTGACTTATAATTTCACCTCTGCTTCAGACAGGTAGAGATCTCTGCCTATTACTTTGCAGTATTATATGCCGGCAACATATTTCAGCTCAATCAACAAACTTCAGTGTCAGCAGCAGGTGACAGGTTTCTTGTTCTTAAAATTGTCCTAATGACACTTTCTGTTGCTGTTGCTTAGGTTTATATTTATGCAAGTGCTGTGAATACAAGGCGTTAATCAGCATCTCTAATTACTAGGGTGGAATGAACTTTCTAGGATTGAGTTCATTTGGTTTTCATAAACAAGGTTTAACTCAGGTTTTGTTCACACAGAAATGAATTCAAAATGATAGAAAACCAGTCTATAGTCTCTCAGTATCATGTTTATTCTATGTGATCCCTTACTAATAATTTTAGATGAAACTGAACATTTTCATCATAAGAAAAAAGAGGAAATTAGTAGTCACTGAGTCAGAAAAGGATTCCTAAAAGGAGTTAAAATTTTATCTTACTTGACTAACATCTACACCAATAGATTTGGAAAATCTGGAAAGTTAATGACCTCATAGGCATGGCCATGTTACAGCAATGAGCGGAGAAAAAGGGTCATGTAAATCATTTAACTGATCCTGACAGACACTTATGGATATGTAGATTGGATAGGTATGAAGAATTGCTGAAAAAAATAAAATTTATCACAGTTATCAGAGTTTGTGATGGGGAAAACACACTGGTCATTCAAACAAATGACAAATCTGGGTTGTATTACGTGCCTAAGACAAAATTCAGCTTATCAGGAATATAGAACTTTAATAATTATATAGCAATTCATAAAAACATTTAATGTGAATGCAACATCTATATCTTATATTTTCCTACAGTAAAATACAATTAAGATAAATATTTCTTGACTATTTCCAAGTCAATATTACAGGTTTTTATATATATATATGCACACTTCCATTATACTTTTAAAAACATTTATCTTCAGATATTGTGTTTAAATTAGTTCAATGGCTTAGCACATGGGAACAAGCGTATAAATGGGGTGGGTGAAAGTGCAAACTCCAAAGATGATTAATATTTTAGATTAGTATATATTTAGGTGAATGTCATGATAACACCTTTATGTAATAGTTAAACAGTGCAAACATAAAATAAGCTCTACATTTCTAGATTGTTAAAAGTATAAATATAGCTGATTTTACTTCTTTCAAATAAATGAAGAAAAGTATGCAAAGAAGAGGCTTCTAGAAACTAGGAAAGCTGACCAGGTTTCCTACATATGTCCCAATAATATTTTGCAATCAAATGCTCTCATTGACTATGTTTACAATGTACTTGATTCTCCTTATCATCTCATTTTTTATTGTCTGAAGCACAGTCTGCCTGGAGCTGAGACTTACTAGGGGATCTGATATAAAGATGAAACTTCCCTTTTGTTGCAAGAGGGAAGTTTTTTCATTAATCTCTTGCTTAGTTCCCATTGTAATTTTCAAATAAATTCTCAACATTGGATCATGAAGAACCCTAAATCACTTTAAATCATTGCCACAAGTTACGTCTCTTTCCTGTACCAATCAATCCTATATAACAAGTGCGTGCCATATACATATAAAAATGAGTGTGCATAACATATTGAACGATTATATCTAAGATGCTTATTATTTTTACTTCTTCAGTGCTGAGGATGGTATGGAATACCTTCTTCTTTCTATGGGGTTCCATGTGTTTCTCTTACTTTGGATCACGTTACATGGCATTGAGTCCAAATTATTCAAATGATGTAGTATTTTGTTTACAGGAGAACCAGTCTACTTAAATTTTATTCACGTGGCATGAATCCCAGGAAGACCGTACTCAGAACAAAACTCCATCCATTTGATTCCCATTATAATAATCCCACAGGATTTATAACTCAGTATCCTTCCTGGTTTTGGTTCAGTGCCACTAGGATCCATTCTTTGAATATTACACACACAAGCTTTACACATAAGCTATACTTAGGACTACAAAGAATAGTTACAAAGGATCCTTTCCCATAATAGCACCTCAAGACCTCTTTCCAAACCTTCACAAAGTGAGAACTATGAATCTTTTCAAGAACCAGAAGAATAATCAGAAATACTTCACTCCCTTTCCTAGTCTGGTTTTACAGTATCCATAAACATCTATAAGATTTTTGTCTGGTAAAATTGGCATGAAGTCCACTTAGCTCAGAGTAAAAGAAATCTTACAATTACATAAGTATTTCTCTAAACAATCCACTTATATATTTTCTCAGAATAAATATAAATGAGAATATAAGCCATGAATCAGCAGTGCCTACTAGTATCCCTAGTATCATTGTCTGCTTCTTCCCTGTGTTACAGAAAAATTCTGTATTCTCTTACTACTAATTCAGTATTTTTTAGTACTTTGCACTTTCAAATTGAGGATTCTACATATTTTGTATGTAGTACATTAGTCTATTATGACTTTGATGTATATTTACTTTCATTGACCTATTTTACAGGAGAAAAAATAAAGGAATAAATAGTTAATTATTTTCCATAGACATGAAAGAAGAAAAATTCAGTTACCCCTCAGAGAACTGGACAATGTCTTCTGCTAGGAATTACCTTTTTCAAGAAACTTAAACTGTAAATGACTTCCTGCAAATATCACTTCTCTTTCTCTAGAGCTGAAATACATTCTTCTTTCATGTGATGTAATAAGAGAGAAAGAAGCTAATGCCCAGAGAAAATCTTTTCTATTTAAGTTTTCATACCATAATATTTCTGCAATATATAAATGACTTTATGTTAATTCAAGATGAAATGGCACATTAAAGCAGCCAAAAGACAGAAATCAGCCTTCACCTCTGCTTCCTTCTTCTCTGTTTTGCTGGACCTTAGGTTTTACAAGCTCTACTTTGAGCTGATTCAATTTGTCAGCCTGACAGAAAACCAATCCAACGAAACAAGCGTAAAAGTTCTCTGGCAGACTGGAGAGTAGGTTCGGTTCAGTGCAAGATTTGTAAGTGTTAGACATGATGAAAAAGGCATAACAAACCATATTGAAGGGTAGCTGAGGGACTGTAGCTTTTTGCATCTGTGCATCTTCTACATCAGCACAGGTCTAATGTACAAATTCACTGTCACCATGTATGTTGCTTTGAACTGAGGTGAAGAGTAGTAGTTTCCAGCAGAACAATTAATTTCAACATTGTTTTTATCTAGATAGAGTAAAATAAATCACAATTGTTAAGAAAACTTGGATGTATATTTTTATTTGGACAACCATCAGCTTTTTCAGTCAAAAGGGAAAAAATTCTTTGACTATTGATTTTAGGTTTTGACAATAAAGCCCTAGAAGAGCCACTATGGTAAGCAGGTTCATTAAAAATGGGTCTTGCAACAGAGATGGTATATTTTGAAAGGGTCTCAAGTGACTTATGAAAATTAAAAGTTGTACCTCTGTTCAAAAAAACCCCACAACTATAGTTAAGAACTTATTTCCAAGAATGTAGCTGGATTACTATTCAGATGTTCTGAAGTGCAGGGTAGATGTTATTCTGTTATCAAGTCAAATACCAAGAAAGCAAAGATAATGCCTAATTTTAAAATGTCACTAAGCCTTTATCAGCATTAGTGAAGGATTTTTAAAAATCTAAGTGTGCAACGTCTACTATAAAAAAAAATTAAAAAAAAAAATTGCTAATATTTCTTGTTTCCAGAGTTTCGGGTCTCAGACTTCTGAGAAACTAAGTTTCTGTAGCTTAATAAGTTAATGTACATCAACTGATACATATAAGAAAGCACCATCTGTGCAATCTTAATTCCTGTCAATTGTAAGATAATTCAATTTAAACTTCTTTCACTAAATACACATATCAACAGGCATTATAATCACAGCTGCACATAGCCACCTTACCAAGCAGTAGCAAATTCACTGTGGCTGAGCCTTTAATGATTTTCAGACTTTTGTGAAATATCAGATACTTCTTTCTGATGTAAATATTTAGTTCTCATTTTCTATAGAGGATTATATGTAGATAAATTCCAGGCTAAATGCCCAGCTAACCATCTAGACAAAAAAATGACCTTAGAGACTGAAACTCCTACAACTATCAAACTCATTACTATTAATGTAATTCTTGAATCTGATACAATTTCTTTTACTTTTTTTCCTCTAAGTTTAGTACAGGTACCAGCGACTTTAGCTAACAGAAAAAGAGCAAACCTCCATCAGGAGGACAGTATGTATTGGTTGTTAGAGATCTTCAAGTTATCCTAGCAGCTGAAGCAGGTAATGACAGTTCATGCAAGACAAGGCATTGGGGGAAGATGTCAGACTTTTACTTAAATAAACAAGGCATATTTATTTGATATTTATTAAAAGCAACTCAAATATTCCTACTGACACTTTAATGCAGTAGTTCTGCATTCTAATGTCTAAGCAGTTTGTTCTTAATACAAGGATTGTTCTTTGAAAATTCACACTCTTCTCTTAATCATTTAAATGAATTAAATTACACTCAAAGGCAGGCCAAACATCCACAATCTATTGTGATTGAGATGTATGGGAGAAGAAGATGAACAGAAAAAGCTTTTCCATCAGGGCTGCTACTGTTGCAGTGAAATGTATATTTTGTCTTGAAAAATTTGAGAACAATTCAGGACAAATTTTCTTTGTTTAGATTAAATAGACAAGAGAAGCTAAAGCCTATTTTAGATGCCAGTTGATCATCCAAATGTCATGAAACAGAAGATCATGATCTTTTTTCATAAAACAGAACACTTCAGACAATAAGATTTGCCTGGTCAGATAATGAATATTCGTGTTTACTTTTATAGCAAGAATTGTGCCCTCCATATTTTGCTCCTGTGTCTATGTAAACAACAGCTGTGAAATTTTACATGTTTATTTATTTATTTAAACCTAAATGCCTGGTAAGCTTATTCTTCTCTATCAGTAAGAACATTATCAAGGAAACTGTATTCTCTACACGCATGTTTCAGCCTTTCCAGACAGTAGAGGAAACACTACTAAGATTTGGTTCATTATTTAAAAAGAAATTTTAAAAATTATACTTCATTTAAGGATTCAGATTTTTTGACCTATGCAATAAACATTGCTTAAGAATTTCAGATGAATTAGTTAAATCTAAGCTGCAAGACTAACTTCTCCAAAACACCTGTGAAAGCACAGTTGAGGAGAACTGTCGTCAGAGCTGTTAGAACAGTTTCATCCCCAGGATTATTCCTCAAAAATCCCTTCCTGCATCTCCCTGGAAGATAAAAAAAATCATTTAAACTAATATGTTGCCTAGATTTCCTTTTTTGCTCCTTTTTTTCTCTATTTATACTTGCACACAGTTTGATTTATGTGCAGGATTTTGATAACTTGTCAGAGACACTCAGATGTATTTGAAGAAATATTTCCCCAGCAAAACCCCTCATCAAGTAGAGATAACAGATGGAAACAAAACAATTTCCTGATCTAAGCAGGTAAATTCAAGATTTGGTTTACAGTACAGGGAGATGGAACTTTTCATGAATTCACTGACTGCATTCTTTTGGGAAAGCATGACATGGGTTCCCCCCAAGTGATTTCATTTTCATTAGCACAGTGTTGGTAAATGGAACTTGCAAGATACACCGGCTACCAAATTCTCTGTGTATAAAAATGGCAATCAAACCTCCACTTTATCATAGCAATCCTCATCACAGATGAAATTATTTCCTTTATTTTTTGTATGCTATACTAAAAAAATTATTCTCCATCTATCGAAAAAACATCAGCCAGAGTGTACTTCTTTGCTTGACTTAATATTTTAAAACAGAAATTTGAAATATTAGAGGAAAAACAAGCTCTTTGGTTTGTAAAAGGTTTAACATCCCTGGCATCCTGTACCATAAGTTTTTTCTTTAAGAACACTGGAAGCAGTTGAAGAGGAAATTGTTAAAAAGTTGTATTTATATTCTGTCCCTAGTCTCATTGGTCCCTCACTCTAATGTTCTGAATTATCCCAGCAAAGCTCTACTGAAATTTCTTAATCCTACTATATCTAAATTGGGTCTTATATCTGCATATTAAAACACTTCATCTTGTTCCAAGATAACAGAGCTTGCTGATGGAGAATGTGTGTTAGAACAATGGAAGGACATGCTTGGCTAATTCTATCCGAATTCTTAGGCAAAGTTAAATCAAAACTCAGACCTCTGAGCCTGGGTCAGAGGTTCAAGCAAGTACAAAAGATTTTGTAAATTAAATTTTTATTCCTGAAAATACATTGTTTTTATGTAAAAGAGTAAAACCAGAAAATATCTTTCTTCCTGTTCATATTTCAAATAAAAATGAACTATCCCAAATGATTTCTTCAAGACCTGTATTTACCTAAAGTATCTGAAACATAGCTGAAACATAATGTAGTACTTTTTAAGGTTACCAACAATCTAAAATATAATTAATTAATGAATTGGGAAATAAATTTTCTAAACAATTAAGTTAATGTATGCAAGATAAAAATATTCCCAATTTTCACTATCATCCTTAAAAACAGATAACCTTTTCTTTTTGGAATTTCTGAACTGATACAAATGTCTTTAAAAAGGGCAATTAGTGACAAGTGACTATGATGAACCCTGTGTTGAGAAGCTGAGTCTAAGCCTCTTGAAGATTCTCCATGTAAACAAGTCAGACCACATCACTCATTATCCCTCTTTTGTTTACTGGGAGAAAAGTTCCAACTATTTAATGAGAGGATTATCCATTCTTCAACTCCATTGAAAAAGATTAATTGATATTTTCCTGTTAGGGGTTTAACCACTTGGATTTGGCCTCATATCCCATATTGTTACTGATGCTGTGATCAACAGAGCAAAATTGCTTAAAGGTTAGACAAATTTCACAGCATAAATTACACAACCTGGTTTATGTTAAAGTTTGGTAAGCATATAAACCTGAGGAGATTCTACTAGTTCCTGAAGTGTTTAGAAAATATTAGCTAATAGTAAATAGAACTGTTTATTAATAAGTATCTCATTTTTATATGAAATTTTATGGCATATTAAAACATTTGGATTCAGTATAGCAATTATGTTACTGTAAGAAAAATATGTAACATACAAGTTACTAGCACTATTGACTTTTCATTTTAAACTGGTTGTTTTCTAATTGCTTGTGGGGGGAGCAGGGCCATGAATCTCTAAATATATTTTTTCTTCAAAGCTTTACAAATTTTCCAAAAAATGAGTGTCTTGTGGACATATGGCTACATATTTGGATAACACCATTTGCATTTTCAAACTTGCAATATTTTTAACCACTCATTTGGCTTTTGCTTTCAGAAAAGCAGACAGTTAGTACATTCATTTGAAAAGATTTCATCTCTTTAACTCTTTAAAAAAGATAGGAAGGGAAAGTATTTGTATTCATGAATCATTTAGCATATATGTTTGTGTTTATGTATGAAAATGTAAACTGATACCATGATATAGATTTATTGAGTAAAAACCCAAAGATCTTGTAAATATTAGCAAACTTCATAGATTAAGAGGAAAGTAACACCATAAAACACATAAGACTTACTTAAAGAGAAAGTATTAGCATTAGGAAATCAAATTAAAACAGTAAACCTAAATGGGAGTAGTTAAGATATGATTACACAGATTTCGATCTTACAAAGAAGCATGCTTGAAACAAAATTGGAAGATATCATCTCTTAAGAAACAACATTTCCAATTCTTCCAGTGACTATTAGAGATATAATATTTACAATTATTTATTCTGTTCTAAAAAAGACTTTCACTCTGTATCCTGTTCACCAGTAGAAAAAGGTATTATGTCTATTAATAAAAAAAACCAAGATGGCTGACAAAAAAAAACTTCTCAAAAACACAAATTAGAAATATTATCAAAAGCAATAGTTGAAAGAAAATGAGATGTTCAAGGTTCCTACAAATAAGACAAGAGAATATATTTTAAAACATGTTGCAAGTGAAATAGTAATTGAAAATTAATTTTTTTTGGTGGCAGTTTTAATGTATCTGAAAAGCACAGAAGAAGAATAACAAAAATTTTGGTAATTTTCATTTCTCCAGACTGTACAAAGTGTTATTATAAATTATAGCATAAAAATTCTTAAAATATGTTTTTAATTAATCTATTTTCTATTCAAAAGTCAGTGTAGACAATTCCAACAATTTCAGAATAATCATCTTTAATATACAGATTCTAAACACTATATATGCTAAAATATGCAATAGACTGAATTTTGTAATATTGTGCATACATTTGGACATATTGCAGACATATTTGGACATATTGTGGACATATTTGGAATATTTCATGTTTTTTCTTAATTGACATACTATATGGATACTTATATTTTCAAGAAACAGCAATCTGCTTCATTTTGAATTATGTTTTTTAATGTGTGTATCTAATTATTACTTATTTATTAATTTCAGCAGAAATTTAATTAATTAGCAGCTGATGCAAAGTATGACAAAAGTAAATACAAGCATTTACATTACTTCTGATATTGAGCAAGTACAAATTTTATTGACCCCAATTCTGACAAATGTAGTTAACCTTATTGATTAACTCAAGCACACTGAAATAGAGTGAAAAATGTTTTACCACAAGACACTATAGTATGACCACTGTGTCAGCTATTTCAGCCTTCCAGACTGAAACGCACAGCCTACATTGAACATATTGATTTTCCTAAATAATCATTCTATGATAAATACTAAATTATCACTGCAAGTCTCTGCAGACGTGTTAGGTGATCACAGAATGGAACTGTAATCAGAGTAAGCTCTGTGAAATATTATCTTTCTTTATTCTCCTCTGAGAAATTAGGTGGAGAGGAAGCAAGGGACAGTAGCAGTCGCTACTGTCGTTGTTCCTATAAAATCTGCTCTTAGATTATGAAAAATGTCATCTTTACATTTAAGCTTTTATCCTTCCAAAGACAAAAGTTCTCAGAAATACATAAAAATGCAATCAACATAGTACAGATGCTTTTACAACTATCATAAATCCAAATTATTGTTAGAAATACCTAAGCTGTAGCAGAAAAACCTTAGAAAGTCAAAACGGTTTGTATAAACTGACTATAACAATCCTTGCTTTCTTTTAGTATAAATTGAATCAATACATATAATTTGAAAAGAAAAATCCTGTTGGTTGGTGGTTCTATTAGAGCTATTATTTTTTTTAATCTCCTAGTATTACTATTTTGAGAGTATGATTTGCCTTATTTTTATACCATGACTAGGAATTATGTGTGTAAAAGAGGACAACAAAGGCTTATAGGCCATGGCATTATCTAGCCTAAATTATAAAACATTTTCAATTTTTTAAACATTTAAAATGTACCAAATCCTGCTCTGAAAAGACAAGACAAAACTAGAAGGAATACAAGATTTTAACAAAATAGAAGACAGATGTCCAGAAATTATCAATTACTAAAACACACAGATTGTGATTAAATTTTAATGTGGCTTTTAACTTAAGTAAAGATTTTGATTATTGAAGAGAAAGAATCCCAGAGAAAATATTGTTATTGATTTCATCATTTTAAATGTAACTGATCCTTTAAGTTTCAGTGTTACTTTTTAAATGTTTGCTTAGACTGAAGAAATCATTAGAGGGCATGTTCATTTAAAATTCTGAGTCTAATGCATAAAATGTTCTCCACTGCACTTAAAGTCACATCTGCTTGCTGAAAACAAAATACAGCATTCAATGTGCTGAGTAAAATCAAAGCATAACAGTAGAATGGTTAGAGAGCATTAAATTAAGCAAATTAAATGGCATGAAAAAGTTTTCTATTAGTTTTCGATTTAGAGAATGATTGCATGCTTTTAAAAATATATTGATTACTTACAATGTATTGAGAAAGAAAGCGTAATATGTACTATGACAACATGACAGTCTCACATATGGTGAAACACATATATGGTCTCACATGGCTTTTTAATAGAGCTGTATCAGGATGCCTAGTTCATATAAGGAAGATGCAATAGCTTGGTTTGGTTTTTTATTAAACAAATAGAATTATGATGTTGCCACACTGATAAAGAAGCAGTCCTTATTGTTCTGTCAATAAAATTAATTGCAAAAATTGAGGAGCCATAATAGCCACTATCATGTTCTGATGTTTCATAAATATTTAACTGTATAAGACTTCTGAGGTCAAAAGGGCTAATTCAGTATAGTTTCCTGAATAGTCATGCAAAATTGACTACTTAGAAAGTGAATAATGACACATCTTCATATACACAGTGTTCCTTGATACAGACATGATATCTTCATTCACTCCACAGATTTAACATAACCTTTTTACAAATAGCACTTTACGATTTCACACAAAGAATTCTTTGACTCTGATATCCTCTGCCCTGAAGATTAACTTCATGTCTTGTAAAACAAAATAGTATCCAGGAAGCTAAAATATTTTGTAACAATACATCTTTACCAATTCTCTATGTATTTCTAAAGCAAGTCCTAATTGTAAAGCTGATATGAAGATAAAGTATCCACTCAATACCTTTTCAGAAGAATGTGCTTCATAAGAAGACCTAGATTTTGGGAGGTGGACAGGATATTCAATTAGAATAACATTTCCAAAAGGTGCTTAATATAAGGCTCTTTTGGTTCTACAACTCTCCTTTCCTCAAGACTCTCTCTATTGATTTTTTTAAACTAAAATTGCCACCTTGTCACACTTTGCTTTTACTCTGCACTTGGTTTTAGATCTGTGAAACTAGAATAGAGCACAGAACAGCTGGGTGGACACAGTCCAGTGTGAATTTCACAAAAAATTCAAATAGATCAAATATATTACAATGACAAAAGGCTCAGAATTTTTCTTTTTTTCCAATTATTTTTGCTTGCATGAGCTGACTCATTATAATTTCTTGCATTATGTAGGAGGTCTCTGAAGGCAACTTGTTCCTACTTAGTTCCTACTAAAACTGATGACTAATCAAAATTACTATTTGTAAAATACAGTATGGCCAAAAGTTAGAAGAAAGAAAACGAAGTAGTCATCTTAGAATGAGAGCTTTCATCAAACCAAAGGGAAGGCAGATGTCTTAATGGGTCAAATGAGAGAAAGAGAAGGATTCAACATCTTCCATTTTACAACTCCTCTATGATCTACTCCCACAGCAAAGAAGTCATAATATCTAATTTTCTTCCTATCTATATGACAGCTCATGATCTAGCAAATACACTTTATCTCTAAATATGAAATAAATAACATAGAGGATCAACAATGAGTACTTTAGGTTTCAGTTTTCATTTAGGTTTAAGGATCTGCAAGAAACACTGCCTGGCCACAAAAGTCAACATCAAACAATTTATCATATATGGTATTTAGAACAATGTAGCTGGTTTCTTTTTCCGTTACAGAAAACACCATGGACTTTGGTGTGGTCCACGTGTTAATATCATGGTTATCATGCTTCAAATAATAACCACAGTTATTTTAGTACACACAGTAAATATATAGCAATGCAATCAGCAGCTTTTTAGATTCTGGTTACACTCAAGCACTGAATGGCAAGACTGGTTGACAGAAAGATTTCACAAAGCACATGACAACAAAATCAGCTAACTCTTGTCTGTCGTGTCTGATATTTATCTTGAAGCTTACAGTGGCATTTTCTTCATGTAAATTGAACATCTCTGAATTGCCTATATTACCAAATAAAACACCATGAATAGCTCTTGCATCTCAGGAGCTCCCTCTCCTGTTTACGGTCAGCAGACAGCTGCCTTTGTTTCCCATTAAGGTAACCCAGGCACTTTTATGGGTATCAACCAGGTTAGGCCCATGTGATCTGACTTTCACAGATTAAATTAATTCAATCTGGTTTACATTTAATCTATTTAATGGAAAAAGGTTATGTGCAAACTTCTAATATTTGTGTAGAAAACAATGAATAATACTAATTTCACCGTAAAACCACTTTGAAAAATTATTGAGGAAACTTCCAAAAATCCATTAATTAAGTGCATGCAAATGCCCATGCCAGAAATTAAAAACATCTCAGACAGGCACAGCAGTGGGGGTTTTTTTTTCAACTTTAATATTTTGCTTAGAATATGTATCTAGAAGTTATTTACTACTAAACTGTTGGCCTAAATGTTTGCGTTGTCCCATTATTGATGAGGTATGTAAGACTTGTTTTCAGAGTTGTTTGATATTTTTCCTTATGTGACTACATTTTCAGTTAATTCAGTTAATTGTAAATTTACTAGACTGTTTCAGGCTGTGATTTTCATGCTAAATGTCTAATTTAGGCCAATAATTCTGAAAAAAATAAGCTAAAACAGTTTTAGCCATTTCCAAGAACAAGGACATTGAAAAGACAACAATTTTTGTAATTTCTATGCTTTTACTAAATGCTGTTCTAAATATCATGTAGTAGAATCATATTAAACTTAATTCAGCACTAACAGAAAAAATGATGTTCCCCATGCCAAGAAGGTTATATTCTAGTAAGTGAGCAACAACCTAGGCATAGGAACCAATGAAGAAATATATGCAGAAAAGTAAATATTGTTGCACATCATGATAAGCAGTGCCAACTGAACATCAGAAATTAACTTTAATCTAAATTCTGTTTGACTAATTTCATTCTCAAAAATGGGTGATATTACTGTTAAGTCTGCTGAAAACCAAGCAAAAATAAATGAATAGTAATTTTAGCAGAAGAACTTAGAGTAACTTTTTTTCTTTAAAACAGAAATTGAATAGTATGCTCTGAAAGGAAAACAGAATACCAAATACCATTGCATACATACAATCGCAGCATTCAAAAGATAAAAGGAAGGTTGGATATACCTCTCTGCAACAGAACAAGCTAAAGGAATTGACCTGTCTACAAGATTTTCAATGCTGTGGTTGCTGCTTGACTTTCTGGTTTGAGATTACTTAAGTAAACCATCTTTCTTCGGCCAGATAAATATTTTGTAAAATTCTTCTAATCTGCAGAACTATCATAGGCCTTTCTAATAAATTTGGGGGCTTATTTTGAAAACAACTATCCATGTTTAACACTATGTATTCCAGTCTCTTCATAAAGTAAAACCTGTCCCACAAAATCTGCTCTCAGCATCTTTCAGTTAAGCTACTGTCTGATGCAATTATGCTCACACATTTTAACTCTAAATTCAGATGTTTTAAGCTGTGTCAGATAAAGCTATACTGTATTCTGATAGAATTTCTTTTTCATTTACACTGACAAGAGAATGTTCTTTGTTTTTCAAATATATGGTTAAAGAGGAAAAATATTTTGTTGTCTACTCAAAATTGAATTAAGATTAGAGCACTGTTGGGTTAAGTGCTATAAAATCACATAGCAAAAGGAAATTTTTTACTAAAAGCACTTATATTCTAGTTTGTATGAATAATAAAACAGAAGGGAGAAAACCCCAAAATTCTGAGATCAAATAGTAAAACCAATCATTCGGATTTCCAATCATAGATCACTCTGCCTACCACTTTCAGTTTTGTCAGTCATGGGTATTATCCTTTTCTACTTCTGCTGCAGGAACACAGTACCCTATCAAATAAAATAAAACCTTTTTCAAAATTTGCATAAGCAAAAATAAAGCTATTCATGTTTCCAATAAATGAATCCTAAGGAGCAATGTCTAGAAATTCAGAATTTCTTCATTTTCAGAATTTTGTAACAATTCTGGTAAATATTTTTAAAGTTAACTTGCTTCAGTTTAATGACTACTTAGTATAGAAAAAAATAACTTTAAAAAGCTAAGTTTTTCTGTACAGATGACTGAAACTAAATTACTCATTTGAGTAAGAAAATTATTCCTGATGAAGGAGAAAAGAATTTAAATCAGTACTGGAATTCCCAGATAGTTCTTACCAGATTTGAACAGGTGATTATAGGAATCTGTAAGTTCACATAAGATTCCTTCTCTTACCCTCAAAATAACACAATTCCTGTGGTTTAGGAAGCCTACTGAAATGTAGGCTGAAATATTCACTTCACCTGCTATGTTCATCGTAACACACGTCCATGTATTTCAAGTGCATAGGCTGACTCTCATACACCTTATGAAGAAAGAATACACATAAAAGGTTTGATAAAACATCTCAGGCATCACAAAAACAACAATGAAATAATATCTTGGGTTTCAGAACAGCTTGTCTGTAATATTCTATCAGTAGTATTTTACTAGGATAATAGATGAACATATCAGTTTAGATTAATTTGTATAATGGCACATTTAAGAGACTGACTTTTTGAAGTTTGTTCCATCTCCACGTGTAATTTTTGGCTCAAGCATAATCACTGCTGTACTGCCTTCTTGCACGTGGTAAACTAGCCATCTGGATAGTGTGTCAGCATTAATGTTTTCACACCCTCAGCTTCCTGTGCTAAATGAAGTCAAATTCTTGAATTATGGCATCCCACCTGCATATAATTTTTTCCATAGTCTGTGACTACAACTTTTCTTCCAGAAGAGTACAACTAAATATAATTATTATGAAACCTGTGAGGTTTCAAAGGTTTAGAAGTTAATTGAACTTTTAACTGCCCATGAAGAGGGGATTGACAAGACTGTAGCCTAGGGTCATGAAGGATTCAACATCTCTTGTGAACCCTTTCAGGTTCACTATCCCCATTCATTTTTCAAGTATTCATAGGGCAATTTCGACAGATCACTTTCACATCTGTGAGACTCTAGCTAGTACTGCAGAATGTTGTCTTCATTTCTGTTTCATTCTGGACACCAGACTGGCTTTGGCTGCATTAGTGTGTGCTTGCACTATGTTAAAAACCAGATTGCTAGAGAGAAAAGTACTCAAAGCATGATGTGGAATTTTTCATTTCATACATTCAAGAATTTCTCTGTGGTTGCTGCATATAACCTTTAATGGAAGTTATGAAGGAGAGAATTCAGTAGAAGATAAATCTTTGGTTCTAAACCAGCCTTGAACCAGGATGTAAATTTTAAAGCTTTTTATGATATGGTTACAGTTCCACACAAAACCAATGCTTTGAGTGATTAGTATTGTTTTAGTTCTAGCATATTATGCTCACATTTGTTTATTCCAAAGTTGGTCTCTATCCTTATTTGACTATTGTTTATTACCAACAGCAAAAAAAAAATACATGCATAGAGAAGAATTAGTCTCAGGAGAAGAGTGAAAACACAATATTAGGGTGAACTAATATGCACAGAAGTCAGTCCTTCTATTGACTATTCTAGGTATGGAATCTATCCTATTCTTATTATTTTTCAGTGTCAACACTTTTCATTTTAGACATACAGGAGCATTTTAGACCTCACTAATATCTAAACAAGGATGAAGGGCATATAATGTAAAGTTCAGGCCATTTCAGAAACTAAAAAGATTCTCTTCAATAAGAAAAATCACCACATAGGTTTTCTTTGTACTATCAATCCTAATCAAGTTTTTTGTTTCTCTGCCTCTAATGAAACCAACCATCAAGTGTATATTTTCTGAAACAATGGAGCATCTCAACCTCCTTTAGGCTCTTTTAGTTGGAGGGTATCGCTTCTTTTCTTCATCAAAGAGCTCTTACAGATCTAAAAGGCAGAGGTTGCTGAGGTTCTCTAAACTGTCTTTTGAGACTTTGTTGACTGTGGGGAGGTAGAATTCAAAATCAGCCACGAAATCTAAATAACCTAAAATTATGTAGTAAAGCATCACTCTTTAGCTTCCCTCTCCACAATACAGTGAATCACTCATTCCTGCCACTGATATGTGTGAATAATCTTTTCTACCTTATGACAACTAGAACTCACTTCTATACTGGGAATTGTACCGTGTTTTAACAGTGTAGTGAAGTTTAAGTTAATAATATTCTCTAAGAAGAGGATGTAGTGGGTCAGGGAATAAAAATACCATTACAAGAAACTACAGTAATGTCATTAATATTCAAAATAAATGTCATAAGGGGCTCCCGATTAATTTACATAAAATATTGGCAAATTTTTTTCACCTTCACCTTTTTCTTAACCTATACTGTATATGTCACTATATGTTTACTATTAACAGAAACAATAGGCCAGAGACAATTCATGCGGGTTTATGGACACTTAGAATAACTCCAAAGCATTTAGAAATTAAATTATACATATATATATTTATATATGTATGTTTCTGAATGCACATGTGGATATAGGAATGCATATAAAATTAGTAATATGTAACCTGCCTTGGTACGTTATGAATTTATAATCCTTTTAATTGAAAGAAGATTAACTTCTGAAGAACAACAAACTTTCAGTTTAAAACACAACATTAATATGACACAGACTGAGATTAAACTGGGATATAATAAGCTATACTATACTTTTCATGGTTTTAATTATGTATTCATCCTTTATAACTCTTAATTCAATAGCTTCTCAAATTCTCACCAAATTGTACAACCAAATTAAACAAAATTTTTTTGCAAAAATAAGCTTTGAGAAAGAGCACATTCAAAAAAGCCAATCCTTTGTAAAGTGGCAATTTTTAAAATTTTTGAGACTATACATTCATGTCCAGCACCTAGAAACTGATGTCACTATGTCAGAATTATTTTTTTTCAATTACAGCATTTTTCAATAATATAGACATCACCTCAAGACAGTGTTAAATTAAGAAGATAAAATGTTACTTTCATCAGAATACACTAAAACAACATTAGGAAAAGAGTTTTGCCTCTCCTTCTATCAAAACTGTCAGAAGCATCTTTGCATAAAAAGCCATTTTGACATTTCCAGGAGAATACTATAAGCTTCAGGAAGGTGGGATCATGGACCTGTCAAAAAAAACAGCACTCATAGGAATTATTTTTGTATTTTCCATCTGGAGCTCACTGCAGTAGCTTTTTCACAGGTATCAAACTGGACTCAGTAGAGCTGCCGAGTCAGTCTTACATCAGAGAATATCTGAGATGGAGAGGTTGGTCTTGAGGATGGCAAAGAAACCTGTGACTCTGAATATTCAAGAGATGCAAAGGCCACACCTTTTTCATTTCGCTAACCAAATCTTTAGCCTCCTAGAAATTATGATGTTTCACAATTTACATAGTGTACTACATGTAATTTTACAAGGGATTTTCCCTGCAACAGTTTATCTTGCCTGGCACTGATCAGTTTCTCTGTTTCCTTGTGTAAATAGATAACATTTAATAATTTAATAATCTTTTTAAAAAGTACTTATTTGGAGTACATATAAATTCATTCCTTGTACAGTAACGGGATGCTTAATCTTTTTTTCATTCTCCCTTCATTATTGAAAAAACAAAATACAAAATACAAATGAATATATATACAAATATAAAATACAAATAGGATTTAAATCTTTTTGAAAGCTAAAGTTTTACATACTGCTAACCAATAACAATACTCAAAATTAGATGTTTTCTGTTGCAAACAGGGTTACAATGACAAAGAAGTGGAATTTTGTTAGAATCTTAGGATCTTGTTACATGCATTTTAGGTCAGAACATTTGCTCTGAGAGAACAGTCGTGTGTTGTAGAGTTGTCAATTTAAATGAAATTACAACTTTTGAGAAATTAACTTGCAAACTTAAAGCAGTCATATGATATTATGCATTGCATCTTCAGCCCATTAAGGAATTTTAAAGTAAGGTAACCAAAGACAGAAAAGACTAGTTCAAATTTCAAGCCACAATAAGTGTGAATATACCCTCAATTTAATAAAATATATAATTTAACTTCCTGAGGCTTAAATTTCTTACAATTGCTCTTGGAATGAGTACTTGTTTTCCTATTACTGGCCACTTTAAACTACTTACACTCTAGTTGTTGCATTTAAAGATCACTTTATAGTACTGGGTGATGTGCATCTGAGGTCTGTGTTCCACTATTGCCTGATGCAATGACAAAACAGTTTACAAATTTCTGAACTTAATCAGAGAGATGATTTAAAAATCTATACCGACAATCAAATTTCCTTGAAAATATATACACATAAGTCTGCTGTGAGGTGGCTAAAATGAAGCAAATCTAGTTTCAGGAGACAGGAAGAAAGCCAAGACTGAAAAGTAAAGATCCAGAAGCAAATGGGCACTAGCAATGACCAAGTTCGAAACTCACCCCTCCCCAGAGAAAATTAGAAGAGGGCAAGGAAGACAGGCTTTGAGAAAGTAAAATGTTTGTGCTTTTCCTTCCAGCAGACTGCATTAAATATTCAGCAAAAGGCTGGGATCAGTTTACATTACTCTTCTTGTTTCTCGTGTATCGACTGACAGGTGCCGTAAACATACATAGACAAACATGGTCCTATTCTTGCAATGCTCCAATGCTTGCAGCCGTAGTACATTAAGATCAAGGTTGCATTCACTGGTAGAAAAAAAAAAACAAAACTTTTTTTGTCCCACTATACAATACAGTATTTAATTCTTAGACACAATGAGTAGCGAGATGCGCTTTAGTTAATTTAAAAGTACATTCGTGCGTTTATGTAGCAAACTTCATAAACAATCACATCATTGAAACTCTTCCCTGGTATTTAATAACAGTTGAAAAAAATCATATAAATGTCTCAGGTCAACTTCTAGGTTTTACAGCTTGAGGAAAAGCACAGACCAAAATGAAACAGTTGACCTTGGCTAAAAGATGGGAACTAGTATTTAAATCATTCACTCATTCATGTTTAAGAGATGTCATGGTAAATAAATAATGACTGTTTACACTTAGTCCTAAGTGTCTTCTTTTTCCACATTATAGGCAGTTATTTGGTTGAGATAGTATCATTCCATGATCTAATCACACTGTACCTTTTTCTGACTTGAACTGTACTTTTGGCTGTCACTTGCTCTTTTGAACAAAGGTTTATGCTATTAAAAGACATCATAATAGGATTTTTTTTTTGCTAAATTTATATTCAAATCAATAATGAAAAGGTCTATCTTCTTTTTGTACCTAGAAAAAATGTAACATCTGCATTTGGCTTCTGATATTCTACTGTGATCAAAATTTAAGCTTAAAGCAGTGTTTAAGACTCCCCTTAAGTTAAACTGCAATTCTAAGTATTTTATCGTCTTCATAATAGTCAGAGCCAGTAAAATCGACCCTGTATATTTTTATTTCATCTCTGCTGGATCATATGATATTTAATAATTGGTTCTGGCACCTCGTTGCAAATTATTATAACTTTGAGATGCAACAGTTTTATTGAACATATGGGCAGCACAGTCTCAGAACATATATATATGATACAGACTATCGAGGGGACCTTCTGTCATGTTTTGGTGAGCTTTAAAGGGTCAGGTAAATTTTGCTGTGTAGATTTGTGCCGTGTTTCCACATTCTTTGTTTTGTGTTTATTTTAGTGGGCTACTTTTCCCTTCTCCCCGCTGCCCCCCATTGAAATTCCTTCCTGTAAAGAGTGACTCTTTCTACAACAGCATTTGTTGATATTGGCATGTACTATTATTTCAGGCTTCTAAGCAGTATTGAAAAGCAACAACTGGAATGGGCATGAAGGACAATCTTCAGACCTCAGTGCATGACTTTCTTATCAAATGGTACCATATTGTATCAGTGTTTCTTTCAGTTAACACTACATAAAGTTGCTGAAAGCAAAAGACCTCATCAATGAAAATGAACACACTTATGATGTCTCATTGTTGATACTGTACCTGATAGAAATTTTGTGATAAATAACAAAGCATTTAATAAATGTATACACTGCAGTATTTTTATGTCTGGAAAAATAACGTACTTTCTTGCAACATACTTTCTGACAGTAGTGCTATTTTGGTACAGCTCTTGCTTCTTCATACATATTTAATCTGATTTTCATCTGAGTTTCTATCATTTGCTGTATTAAACCATACATCAATAGAAGCAATTGTGCACTCCCTGAATATGCAAATGTCCCATAGTTTTCAGTTGGAAATGTGTGTGTGAAAGAAATGCTATCCAGCCATTATGTAGCTTTTACACAAACAATTGCATAACAAGTTGTACTGAAAAACTGAGAGGGCTTGTTGATACATGTGTGTCTGTGTGTGTGTATCTTAAAAAAGGAACCTTATTTTTAATAACTTCTTAACTACAAATGGTTTATTTTATCCAATCTTGCAAAAAATCTCACCACTGTATCACAGTATTTTCTCCACTATTACTGTTATCAAGGCTATTAAAATGAAGAATTAAGAGTTAAATCAGCTTTTACATATTTTTCAGTACTTCCTTTTACTATACCAGCTGCATTTATATTGATCTTTTTTAAGTCAATCTCTCAAAACTCATTTATAGAAATCATATACTTAGGAAATGCTAAAAAAAACCCCTATCTTGTCTTTTTTTATCTTTTGCTTTTTATTCACACATATTCAATTGACATGCATGTTTGAGGTTGGGAAATATTAGCTAAGATAGT
This sequence comes from Colius striatus, assembly GCF_028858725.1. Lineage (NCBI taxonomy): Eukaryota > Metazoa > Chordata > Aves > Coliiformes > Coliidae > Colius > Colius striatus. The sequence continues at coordinate 16,739,685 of NC_084764.1, read as the reverse complement.
CATCTGCGAAAGTAAATTACATGAATTCTACTACTGAATTTGAATTGCAGTTTAAAGGTGTATGTGTACCTGATTAACTCTATAGAAGTTGTACAAATACTTCAAGTACTGAGGATCAGAATGGTTGTAACTTTATGCAGTAAAGGTCTTATCAAAACATGAAATATTTTTTTATTACTTGCCTGGCATAATTTGAACCAGTAGGTGGAGTGCTTGCTAATAATAATTGCATGTACAGTTCTTGTTAGTGTACATTAAGGGAAAGATATATTTCATATTATAAATTGCTGAAATAATATTTGCTTTAGGCTTCTTGTATTGGTACAATTAGCTAGAACTAACATTGAAAAAGCAGAGGTAAAATATGTGTACATATATAGGTAACTTTCAGAAAACAAAGGCAAACACAATTTGGAAAAGACAAACTAGTCTTTTGGAAAAATATACAACATTACTTGATAACTTGAAAGGTGGGTTTTGTTGTTGTTTTGGCTATTTTTGTTGTTGTTGTTTTTTTTTTTTAAAATCAAGATACTTTTTCAAGTACATCTTATATTCCAAAGATTAAAAATCTTATATAATATAGGTTCAATTAAATCCAAGGATTCACACATTACACAGGATTTACATGCCCCAAAAACTGTGATCCTCCTGTTGCAGTTTGCTGAAAGACAACTTAAAATGATGTCTCACATATATAATTGCTTTTCCTGTGAAATGCAAGCAATAGTTTCCTTTTTCTCCATTGCCTATGGATGACTGCTCCTGTTTCTTCCTTTTCAAGATGTTCTACAGAATGACTTAAGTGTAGGAGGGTCACTCTCTACTCTTTCCACTTCAGCTTTGAGAAGAGAAAACCATAAAAGACACATCTAAGCAAGCTGTTGGAGTGTTAACTTAGGAGAAACATGTGAGTTCTAATCCCTTGACTCAAGTCCTGTTTATGTATTTCATGTTAAATCTAACCACAGAAACAACTTCAGTTTATGTGTATTTACATTAAGTCTGGGAATTGTTAGAATTGCAAAGGAAAAGCAAACAGAAAACATAATAAACTACAAACAGTAACAAAAGTAAAAGATTCTTATTTTCTTTCTCGTTTACATAGATCATATGTATTGTACTGTGAACAAAGAGGGAATAGAGAAAAAGCTTCATTTATTCTGCAAATATTTTAAGTAAAAGAGGCTGAAGCTTTCAAGCTGCTTAGATACCTTATCCTTATTTGATATTTGAGGGCCTTACAGCACTCTTGGTCCAAAATTCATTCTTAGATTTGCATGGTCAACTCTCACATACCTTTCAGACATCCTTTGGTATTTGCCCAAAAAGAACACAGCATTAGTATTATTAGTTATAGCAGATTAAGGCAGAAGACTGAAAAATTGTACTAAAGAACAAATTTTCTCCTTTGTATCAAAACCGGATTTCTCAAAGAGCTGAGAGTGGAAAACTTGAGATCATCTTAATACAAACCACACCCTGAGTACTACTATTTGAATGGATATACTTTCACTCTTGTTTTGTTCAAGCCCACTCTACTCTTTTTTCCAGGCTTATTGTCATATGCAGATGTCATGGTTTAGCAAGGAGCAGCTTTTGCTTGGTAACAGGGGGAGGGGGTTGCAGTGAAGACCTGGTAAAGAGTTTTTGGACTCTCCCCCAGCTCCTGAGTTCAGACCCACCTCCGGCCCGACTGGGCCAATCTGGCGCCTCTGCAATCACTATTTAGGGAGGGGAATTTGAAGGGCTGGCAGGAGATGTAAGAGTGATACAAGATGGATTCGACCACGCAGACCCTACAATCAGAGAATGAGAAAGGAAGGAGGAACACTAGACCAGAGACCCCTCTGCAAGTCATGGTGAGAATGCAGGCTCTACCCCTTCAACCCATGCAGGTCCATGGCAGGACTGAGAGCCACCAGCAGCTCCATGTGAGTGTACCCGGATGGACGAGAGACTGTGTGAAGAGGTAGCCATGGCACAGGCCGTGCTGGAGACCCTGCGGGCCGCAGAGCAGACCCAGATGAGAGGCGGAGAGGAGCTGCAGCCTTTGGGATAAATGCATGTTGGAGCAACAAGTGCAGGGAGCTGCCATGTGTGTGTGAGGTACCCCATGGACTTGCAAGGAGGACTAGTGCAGAGCCCACCTGTCCTGAGGAGGGACAAACAGCAGAAGCTATCGGGAATAGACTGACTGAAACCCCCACTCCCTGCCCCTCTGAGCCGTTCATAGGGGGAGAAGGTAAAAACACCGGGATCAGGGCTCTGAGCCCCAGAAGAGGGGAGGAGTGGGGAGAAGGTGTTCTTAAAGGGCTGGTCGGACTCTTCATTGTTGTACCACTCTGTGTTGTTTTATTTTGGTTATGTTTGGGGGTTTTATGGTTATGTTTTAGTTGGTGTTACATTAAATTATTTTCTGTTTTCTTCCCCAAGCCAAGTAGCCTTGTTGGTTTTGTCCTGGACCTTAAGCAGCAATTAAGCTCTCCCTGCCCTTTGGCAATCCTCAGGTCTTTGGTACTTGAGGCTAATCATGGTGTTTTTTTCCCTGATGGGCCTAAACCAGGACAGTAGAATTTCCAGTGATATACTCGCTAACAGCTTTGAAAGATGGCTATATGAGTCTGCACTTTGCAGGCCAAATGGATAAACTCAGATTATCCATTTTGCAAGACTGGCACCTAGCAATGAAATATGTACTGGGACAGTTGCTTTCTATAGTAATGTGAAATATAGTTTCTTATCTATGCATATTTTAGCACGTTTACTGTTGTATTAGAAGGTGATCAAATAAACTCAGACCAAGCTCTGGCTTTTCTGAGGCAATATCTGGTTTTAAATGTATTTTATTTGGATATGACTTCTAGCCTAATATTTCAAGAGTGATGATTGTCATGAAATCCCAATATTTAGTCTCTAGATAACTTTCTTCCCAGATGAGAAAAAAAATCATTCAGAAAAAGGCACATTCTCCTTGATATAAGTAATTAACTTGGGATGAGTTTACTCTTTAGAATTTCCATGCCTATTATTTAAAGATTATTGAATTAGAAATCCATTCAATAAATTATCTACAAATCTAGACAAAATATTATACAAGATTGACATAGAACATATCTGTAACAGATCAATGCAGTATCGATACTACGTACCCAAAAGTTCCAAATACATACATTAAATGAAGTAGTAGCTTTCTTTGAAGATAACCTTAGGTGGTGGAGTCACTGTCCCTGGAGGGGTTTAAGAGCCTGGTGGATGTTGCTCTTAGGGAAATGGTCTAGTGGTTAATAGGGCTGAGACAAAGGCTGGACTCGATGATCTTAAAGGTATGTTCCAGATGAAATGATTCTATGGTTCTATGATTCTATGAAATTTCATCTAATTGAAAGTCATTGTTTCAATTCTTCACCCCATCTCCAGCATGAGAATCTCAAAAAGTGAGGTCAGTATTTTAGTTTTCAACAACACAGTCATTATTCCACTTAGAGGTTGTGCCCATCTTGCACAAGTGTACATTTGAAAAAAAGAAGACTAGTTAATCCAGAGAGTAGTCTCCTATGAGTACTTCACACCTTCTCTTGCCTGTGTCAATACTCAGCTGTCTGTATTCAGCTGCATGTTGGAAGTCCTCCAATGCTCTGTTCCGTGAATCACAACCAGATGGTGACTGTCATACTACCTGGTTTGCTGTCTTTGGAACAAAGGACTGTGCACCACATACCTCCATACCTATCATGCCATTCCAAAAACTGAAACAATAAGATCCAAACTATAGACTCCTTCACAAAAACATGCTGATGTCAATTACTCATTGAAATTTATCAATGAAATTACAGACCGTACCTGAGTGGTTCAGATAATGCTGATGTTGTAGGTCTTAGGATGCTAAACATAATTTTCAGGAAGGAAAGAAGATTTACTTTTACTGTGTCTCATAACATCACCTCAGTTTCTAGCATGGTCCAAAAGCCTTGAAGATATACACCTGAAAGGTCTTTTCTGGTTTTATGTACTCCTCTGTTCTCTACCCTTCCCCCCATTATTTATCTCTTTTTATTCTGCATGTGTCATTGCTTATGTACACACTTAACATATTTTTATTCCTCTCATTTGAAAAAAAATATTCTGAGTTCACTTGCTTTTTTGTCAGTTGTCATTCATTTTACCTTGTTTTGCTTGCTTCAGTATGTTACTTCCCCTTATATTGTGAACTATGTCATCTGTGCCAATGTACATTCCTTGATAGTGAGTATGCAGTAGACTTTACTGAGAAATAGAAAAGAGAAGTGTTAGCCACTGCTCTCACCAAGATTATATTCTCTCTTAATAGAAGCTGTTGATAGATCCTGTGAGGCTACAACACTTAGGGTGTTGACTTGTAGAATGAAATCCTCTACACACAAGTACAGCAAAATATTTTGGTGAAAAGTAATTATCGGAAATAGTGACACAAGTAAATTACTTAACTACATTTCAGCAGGAAGCTTGAGTTACCCCTGCCCATTCTTGTTCCAGACCCATCTAAAATCAGCAGTTCAGCTTAATGATGTCACAACATTTGCCAGGCTGTGGGCACTGAAGAGAAGACGTGAAAATACTCCCACTGAATCAGATCCCCTCCTCTCACTAAGCGCAGTTAAACAGCCCATCTGTCTCACATTGGAACTGTTATCTTTGAAACATCATTCTATTATTACCACAGTGGTTCTAAAAAACTGTCCTTAATTTTAGACATCTTAAAAGCAAGTTTTTTCATTCTCTGGATATTTTTTACCCATATCAGAAACCCTGACACTGAACAGTGCCAGGAAGCTCCTCAGTACGATATGGTTCAAATGCTATACATCACTATTCATTTACCAAGGATAACCTTTTGTGAAATACAGATATCCTACATTAAAAAAATCACAACAAAGAATCCAACGCCTTCCTAATCTCTAATATTTTTGAAAGTGTGAATTGAAGAGGACTGAGAGACAGATGGGTCTGGATGATCAAGTTACCTGTTATAGCAGCACATCTGCCAGGGCAGTCAATCACTATGATGTCTCTGACAGGTCGATGGAGACTGAGTATGAAAGGCTAATGCAGAGAGAAGCTGAGGAAGGGCTACCCTCCTGCCTGTCTCTTGGGTTTGACTGGTCTGAAAACTGTACTTGAATTTGCTATGGTTAGAAAATCTGTGTGTAGTACACAGATCCTAGGAAAAAAGACTTCAGTCACAATAAAAAAATCCTAGTACTTTGAGCAGGCATAATTATGAAATAGATCCACTCTTGATTTTGTTTGAGGCTTTTTGTTTCAGGAATCAATCAAAAATGGAAAAAAGATGAATTAATATAAATATATTTTCACAAAATCAAATCACAACAAAGAAGATGATAAATATGAATCACTGGAATAGAAGGAAAGGTTAAGACTGTCAAATAACAAAACTAAATAAACCATGGCACTGGAGTAGTTTATTTTTTCTGAATCTATGATTACATTAATTTGCATTAACCATGATGTCTTTCTTCTGTGTTTTCCAGTGTATTTATTTTCAAAGCTGCAGCTCTATATGTTAAGGTTAATTGTCCTGCAAAAAGCTTACACTAGAAAGTACTGAGTACCAAGAAGGGTTTTCACAGTTACAAACAACTTCTAGATTTTTGTTACATATTGCATATGTGTTAAAAGAAGTATAGTGCTAATTAGATTGCTGTTTTGCTACATTTGCACCAACATGAATTTCTACTTCTTGGACAACACGGCTCAGAATATTGTAAATATAAGGCCAGAGAATGTGCTTAAAAATATAGCAAAAAGTTTTACAAACTGCAAAGGTTTTGACCGGTAAAGATTATTTCATTTCATTCAATGAAGATCACACAAATGTCTCTGTCAAGGAGAAAGTGCCAAAATAAACCAAGGAACGATTTTTACAGATAGAATACTATGGGTTTTTTTCAAACATTTTCAAGCTTATTCACTGGCAAGTTATTACTTGAGGAAAAAAAAAAAAAAATGAATGTCAAAAAAGCCATTAATATTTCCAAACTGCAAAACTGATAAGTACCCATGGAACACTTATTAACTATGTTTTTACTTATTAGTCTAGCTCCCATTTTTTGGTCATCTTCATCAGACTATTGCTATGATGAGTATTTTCTCTGGAAATGTAATTTCCTGGCAGAAATACAATTCTATTTTAGAATGTTTAGCTTAAGAGCTCTGAAAATAAAGTTAATATTATTTCTGGGCTTCTAATACTTTCAGCAAATATATTTGACATTTTCTGATAATGGTCAAGTGTATATCCATCCATATTTCTTAAAGCACTATATGGATACTGTGTAAACTGAAAAATACAACGTTAATATATCTAAGGTGAAAGCTTAAGAGACTGAAGTACAATAAAGATGACTCAGACTGATTTTACCTTTTTGAATTTGGGCAAGATATTAAGGAAAACTACTTAAAGAAAACAGTACTAATGGTGAATTTTATGTATTTTACACTAGACTAACAATGTTAGCCTTTTGCATATGTTTCCACAACAAGAGCATTCCTGGTGAATTTAATATATTCTATGGAATTTCCACTCTCTGTAAAAATATTCACCAAATTTATTGTAGTTCCGGGTCTTTAGTTTTATCTCTGTTAAAAGAGATTCTAATACCTCAAGAAAACAATAAGAACGGTAGATTTAGCTGTGATTGTATACTACTGAAGTAGGGTGGTGATGAATATCATAGAAAAACCTCTAAAAATAATATTTGTTGCTCCAAATTCAGTGGAAATCCATGTCTTGGTAGCATGTTCTTAATATATAGTAAGCTTGTTGATATAGAGATGGATTGGATAAGGTATTTTGGTTTTAAATGCATGTACTATGTCTGTAATGGAAAGAAAAATGGTTTGTCTTACTTAAGTTTTTGGTTTAAGTTTGGTACTACTTAAATAAGAAAAGGGGTTTTTTTTGTAGTACCATAATAGGTTTACGTTTTCAGAGGGAGACTGTGAAGAATGACTACTGTAGGTCAATGCTGTTTTTCATGTGCATAGTTAACCCAGAATTACAAGTCTGAGATGTCTCCAAACAAAAGGATTTTTTTTTGCATGTTTTTGTTTTATATTCTCAGCCGTGGTAGAGTTCAGACCAACCTTCTGTAGGTACTGTATTTGGCAATTACCAAATTGCTT